>NW_015647500.1:188732-198742 GCF_001515625.1 Sinocyclocheilus rhinocerous
TACTGACCCCAAACTTTTGAATGGTAGTATATAGTGTTAGAAAAGATTTCTATTTTGAATAAATGCTGTTCTTTTTAACTTTTTATTAATCAACGAATCCTGAAAAAAGTATGACAGGTTCCAAAAAATATTAAGCAGCTAAAACTGTTTCCAACATTGATAATAAATCAGCATATTAGAAAGATTTCTGAAGATCATGTGACACTGAAGACTGGAGTAATGATGCTGAAAATACAGCTGCGCATCACAGAAATAAATTACATTTTGAAGTATATTAGAATAGAAAACCAATATTTTAAATTGCAATAATATTTCACAATATTACTGTTTTTTCTGTATTTCTAATCACATAAATGTAGCTTTGATAAGCAGAAGAGGCTTCTTTAAAAAACATTACAAATCTTACTGATCCCAAACTTTTGAACGGCAGTGTGATATACACACACACACACACACACACATTATTACATTTTTAAATTGTTAGATTTAAAATAAAAATTTAGTTTGGTGTCACAAAAATCACACACTTCACCTTTAGTATTGGTTGTATTGTCTTTTAAATACTTGATGATTAAGATATCAAGAAATATCACTCCAGTAATCAGCAAATCAGTAATCAGCAAATCAGTAACACTTTACAATAAGGTCTCATTCATTAACGTTAGCTAAGAAGAACTTAAAAATAAGCAATGCATTTCTTACAGAATTTATATACCTTTGTTAATGTTAAATACAGTTGTTCATGTTAGTTGTTATGTTCATATTAGGTCATGTTATGTTGAAATTAGCATTATCTACGATTCATAAATGCTGTAGAAGTATTGCTACATTTACATTCTTCATCATTCAAATCGACTTATAAAAGGAATACAACAAGTAACTGTTAATAAATGCATTGAGAATAATGCAAATGACAAAACAAAGCTCTAAAGTAAAACATGCAAAAGGCTTCATTTTCTTTATGAAAAATCTAATTTTGTGCAGTGAAATGTGATCTGGACCTGTTTTTGTGAGATTCACCCAAACTGCAGTCTGCCTGGTTACTCTCTCCATCACTGTAAGAGCCGGAATGAGCTTCAACACGAGCTCACATTGAGAGACAGAAGATATCTGAGCTGTTAAAGCAGACGATGAGCGTCGGCTCTGACGGTATTCCTGACAGTAAACAATACTGTGGACTTTCAAACAGTCGCTAACTGGATAATGGTTTCTGCCTTTTGACTCTCATAAGCCTGTTTGCTTCTGCTAGTCCTGTTTGTTTTTGTTAACCAAGCGATTTCAGCAGCTCGGCTTTGCCTCATCAGGACTCGAGGAAACACACCATATGTGCTCCGTTTCATGGTTTACACTAGAAACCATGAAAGAAACTTCTGAAAAAATCAGCTTCAGTAGTATTTGTATCATTTGTACTCCAATTATTACCATTAATACCACGCTTTGTACACAGTTTGAACTGGGAAACAGAATCAGCTTATTAAATGGATACTGTGTATCCTGAAGTAGTCAAAAATATAACATTATAGTGTTAGAATACTACTTGTTTTTTTTTTTTGTACCTGTCAGGAGGACGAGGAAAAATAGACACGTCATAAAACATGAATTATTATAATTAAATATTATTCAGCATCACTGTTATTTGCTATTAGGGATACCACATTAAATGTTATGATCAAAATGTGTTGTACATAATGTTTGATATTAAGGTATTAATTTGATTCACATGTCTTTTCTAAAAAAAAATATGAGTGCAAAACGTTGGGATGTTTGCGTACGACAAACGCAGCCAATCAGAGACCACCTTTGAAGCCCCGAGCCAATAGGAACGCTTCATCTGTTTTTAAATCTCCTGCCAATGTTTTTGGATCCGATCAGACGGATGGAGTTCAAAGGTGCAGCGTTTGTTCAGATGATGCTGTGTTTGCCGGACTGTCTGTGATTTTAACGGAAGGAACTTGCTGGTTTCATAACGTGGCATGTGCATGGACTTGATAATGAAAAACATGTTAAATAAAGTGTTCTTTTGGCTGTTTTCACCTCTTCTTTTCTCGACACGTTCATGTGTGCTGTAGTAGTTCGACTGAAATGCGAAGGTTATGCAGGAGAGTGCTGTAGTTTTGCACAAGCACTGCTCCAGAATGTTTGCTGCGGTGCAGAAGGTTCTAGACTTGTTTGTTTGATTGTTTTCAATGGTTTTGGGAATAAATCATCTGTCATGAGTTCACGTCAACAGAGCGCCGCAGACTGACTCTGTCAGCGTCCAGAAACACTCAGAGTTTAAGAGTGGGAATCTGTTCAGTATATGTGTGTGAATTTAAACTGAACTGAAACAGGACGATGAACTGAAATGAAATGACAGGAAGAGAAAAAAATGTCCCTTCAAAATACATGATTTGTGCTTATTTATTCCCTGATATGTGTATTTTTATGGTGACACTTTACAATAAGGTTCCATTTTTTAACTATATTTAATGCATTAACTAACATTACTTAACAATGAGCAATACACTGTTACAGTATTTATTAATCTTTGTTAATGTTAGTTAATAAAAATACAGCTAGTCCATGTTAGCTCAGGTCCATTAAATAACATTAACAGATACAACATTTGATTTTAATAATGTATTAGTAAATGTTGGAATCAACATTGCCTAAGATTATACTTTGTATTTTTTATTGTTAGTTAACTAATGTTAACAAATGGAACCTTATTGTAAAGTGTTACCTTTTTTTATTTTTCTAACAGCCCATCTTTTTTTTTAGATCTATTAATAAAATGTGAAAATTGTTTGACATGAGCTACAACCTTGTGCAATAATAATAAGCTTGTGTCAGAAAACTTTATTGTGCATAAACTGGCTTTGATTCATTTTATGGTCCATGAAAACATTTTATATCATACAATTTTTTTAAAAACATTAGATTAAGTTTATTGTAATACTTCATTTATATTTATATTTAGTTTTAAAATATAGTCCAGTATTTTATAGTGTTTTATAGTATTTTTGATTTTTAAATATTACTTAATTTATTATGTATACTTGTAACATTATAGAAAGTATTAAATTAAATTAACATTATATATATATACTGTATATATATATATGATTTTTTAAATAAATAACCTGAGAATCTATCTATCTATCTATCTATATATATATATATCACTTGTTATTTTTTATAATATTTAAAATGAAACAAAATACTATAAAATAGTGGACTTAAATTTTTTAACACTATAGATTTTAATACTAAATATAATTAATTATTACAATATACATTATTTAACTTTCTAGCTAGATGCTTTTTTGTATGCTATAAAATGTTTATGGGTAATTCATACTGAAAAAGGAAATTAACTTTTATAGACCATGAAATAAATCAAAAGCCAGTAGATGCATTATGAAGTTTTCCGACACAAGCTTACAGTTTTATTAGTGCACAAGTTTGTGTACTAATACCATACAATTGCCATACCATACCATTTTCAAATTTGATTGATTCATCCAAAAGATATTTTTTTTGTATATGATTTGTATAATATAAAATGTTTATGGGTAATTGATACTGAAAAATGAAATGTATTTACTGTAAAACTGTACTTAATTTCTTTGTTTAATTCCTTCAACTTTAAAAGATAATTCTGCGTCCTGTTTGCAACTCAGTTCCTCTTCTGAAAGAATTCTGCTCGACTCTCTACAGACTGCAGTCATTCTAGTCTCAGTGATAGAGTCTTACACATGCCTTAGTCAACACACTCCTAACGAACACAAGAGATGCTCGCCGCTGTGTGTGTGTTCTCTTTACTAGCGGCCTGTTTAAACTGAAGTGTGCTGGAGAAACTGTGTGTGTGTGTGCGTGCGTGCGTGCGTGCGTGAGTGCGTGCGTGTTTGTGTGTGTGTGTGTGTGTGTGTGTTTAATACCTTCAACTTTAAAAGATAATTCTGCGTCCTGTTTGCAACTCAGTTCCTCTTCTGAAAGAATTCTGCTCGACTCTCTACAGACTGCAGTCATTCTAGTCTCAGTGATAGAGTCTTACACATGCCTTAGTCAACACACTCCTAACGAACACAAGAGATGCTCGCCGCTGTGTGTGTGTTCTCTTTACTAGCGGCCTGTTTAAACTGAAGTGTGCTGGAGAAACTGTGTGTGTGTGTGTGTGTGTGTGTGTGTTTTCCTTAACTCTGTGTTCAAGTGTTGATCTCAGTGGAAGTCTGAGAACAGAACATACTGTTGTAGTATTATTTATATATGAGTCAAAGACGTTAAGATGTCCGCATCAAAAGAAATTTACAAAAGTGATTTTATGTCCATACCAGTGTGTGTGTGTGTGTGTGTTGATTCAGATCTCACTCACTCCTGTACTTCTGATGACACTGGTTCTGCTCTTCTGCATAAATAGGTGCTGTACTTGCTTTTTCCCCACTGTACAAACAGGAACAAACTTTTGGGAAAAAAAGAAAGTAAAAAAATCTAAGGTCTGTATTTGTATATATATGTGTCTGAACAACTATAAATAATAATTAAAGAAAAAAAATGCATTGCTTGGCTGGTTTATTGTGCTTGTTTAGTCGGGGCTAGTTGTCACACTCCTATAAGCATTTCTCAGGGTAAATATATAGTTATCATTTTTGTGTAGGCACAAACATTAAAGTTTCAAAAATTGCTTTTCAAAAAATTTCCATAATTCCATTAATTACCATGAAAATTTTAATTTAACACTCATTAACCATGTTGTCAATGAGCCTGCTGTTAAAGAATATGATTGTTTGAAATATGAAAGTACTACCCAGTTTATGAAACGGCAACATGAGAAAAGGTAGTATATAACACAAACAGCACTGTAATGGTCTCCAGATCCAAGTGATTCATTTCAGCTCAATGAAGAGACCACAAATCATCTTATTAATGGATTATATGAATGTAAGCTCTGAATTGTCTAAATACGTTCTCAATAGTTTTCATGACATGAATAAAAGACCATTTGGTTCATGCTCCATATATGCCACACTTTCAAGAAAATAGCTTTTTTACATTTTCTCATTTCAATTGAAAAGGTTACCATTGAAAAATGAATCACTGTGAGTTCAATTTGACTAGGCCAGTATAAATGTGAACAACAGATACTGATAAAGACTAAAAGAAATGCTCCCGCTGGAATCATTTAGTCAGAAAAGCATGAAGAAAAACTGCACAGTAAGCATGCATATTAATTTGAACAAAAGCAAAATGAGGTAGAACTGATTTTATTGAAGCTCATTAAAATGTAATGATGGGGACATGAAAATGTCTGATATTCCAAGAAAAATAAATTCATGATTTATTAAAGTTATTATGCATTACAGACTAAAGCTATTAAAGTAGGCAAAGCAATTAGCACAACGATCATTTAAAGTGTTTTACATAAAAGTGATTAAACAATTCATAGTAATAAAATGTACATAGAAATAAAAAGACACAGATGTATACAGAAATACATTGCAGCATCTTAATGATTGCACTGTATTCATTTAAGTTAATAAAGGACACATAATCTAATGTCTATATTTAAGGCAAGTCACTTAACACAAAAACATTTAATTTTCATGCAACGGTCAATTTTGAGATTTTGGACATTATTTCATAATGTGCCGTTTCATACTAGTGGAAAGAAAACATCCAAAATACACACTTTAAGCATTTATTTTATTATACTTTATCTACTTGCATCTGTAGATTTCAATTACAACAAAGGCTATTTTCTCAAAATGAGTTTTTATCTCCACTTCAGCAGCACTTACATGCACCAAAATTTAGAGTTTTATTCCTATATATATTCTGAAGATTTTTACAGAAGGGTTTGTTCATAATCATTCACCTTGAGTTTATTATTGCACTTTATCGATTTGGTCTGCAGATTTCACTTACAATATGTATCTTTAAAGGCCATTTTCTCAAAATGGGTTTTTATCTCCACTTCAGCAGCACTTACATGCACCAAAATTTAGACTTTTATTCCTATCTATAGTCTGAATATTTTTTACAGAAGGCTTTGTTCATATATCATTCATCTTTATAGGTTTATTATGGCAATTTCTCTGTTTCCGTCTGTATATTTCAATTGCAATATGTATCTTTAAAGGCCATTTTCTCAAAATGAGTTTGTTCCTCCACATCAGCAGCACTTACATGCACCAAAATTTAGAGTTTTATTCCTATCTACATTCTGAAGATTTTTACAGAAGGGTTTGTTCATTTATCACTCGCCTGGATTTATACAACATTTTATTCTTAAACACGGTGAAATTTTGTTTCTTCTGTCTGTTGACAGCATTTTCTGATTTATAAAGTGATAAAAAGAGAAATCCAAAATCCCCTCTATAAAAACCTTTGACTCTAATATGACAACAAAATCAAACAAGAATTTTGAACCAATGTTGAGATTTCTGTTCTGCACATTCCTGCAAATGTCTGCGTGTTTAATTAGATAATGCCTTCTTTGCATATTTAAACATAACATTTCAGAAAACTTGTAAAAATGTTTACAATTGTTAAAGGTCCCCTGAAATGCTAAGAAACACGCAGCGTTACTCTATGTGTTGACGTCATTTTTACTGAAACAGGAAGACAGGGCGGGACATATCAAGCAGCCCCGCCACTTTAATTTTGATTTCATGGGGACTTTAATGTTATCAATCAACTGGAGAAAGATGGTGATATCAATTAGAATTTAGAGTTTTGCCTTAACATGAAAGAATGTTTGACAGAAAATGCGGTAACACTTACACTACAATAAGGTTCCATTAGTTAATGCTAGGTAATGTATTAATTAACACGAACAAACAATGAACAATGCATTTATTACAGTATTTATTAAACTTTGTTAATGTTAGTTAATTAAAATACAGTTGTTCACTCTTAGTTCATGTTAATTCACAGTGCATTAACTAATGTTAACAAGCACAACTTTTGATTTTAATAATGCATTAGTAAATGTTGAAATTAAGAGGAACTAAGATTAATAAATGCTGCAGAAGTGTTGTTCATGCTTAGTTCATGTTACCTAAAGTTGTAAACTAATGAACCTTATTGTAAAGCGTCACCGAAAATGCTTTACTGCATTTTGCATGTTCAAACGAGGCATGCATCTGTCATTTATCTGCATGTGTTTTTAGATCTATTCCCCAAAGTAATGCACCAACGATCAACAAACACACTGGACACTTGTGAAGGTTAATGCTGATGGACTGGTAAAGATGAACAGGGTTTATCAGTTTTGTCTGAAGAAAACATCATTAGGTAGCGAGGGCTCTGTGACCGTGGGTCATAAATTTGATTATAATGATTTTGTCGTTCCATTCAAACAATAACTTTCCAGCACACACTTTTATTTGACCGCTGATTTATGCCTTTAATATTTTGATGGCAAAAATAGTTTAACTCCACTTCATAATGATGCAGGGAATGAAATATTGGCACAATTAATTTTCCAGATTTAATTAGTTTATTTCAAAACGCATTGTGGAGATATATACGAGGGATATATGGCGGAGCAGAACGCATTGAGAGGAATATGTTTTACAGTTTGTTTCCTGTGAAATAAATGTTTGAATTATTCATGAGCCCTTCATAACATGAATCATATTCTTAGGCTTGTTATTAAAGATCACACATTTTAGCCCAAGCCTCAAACCTTCAATTGAAATCTCAGATATCATATTTAAAAAAAATTTAATAGATAATTGTCTAAATGACCTTTCATTTAAAACAACAATTTACTTTGATTAATGCCATTCATTTATCTGTTATGAAGGCTTATGTAAAGATAAATTAATTACTGCAATCATGCCAACAGAACTAATTTTGTTCCCAAAATCACAATCATACAAATCCACAACATTTGTGAAATTATACTTTAGACTTAAAACCTTTTTAATATTTTTGTAACCAGGGTTATCATAGTTATTTAAAACTAAAACCATAAAACAATTTTTGTTACTTTAAATAAAATAATCGTTAACTGAAATAATAAAATTTAATTAAATAAAAAAAAATAAAAAAATAAAAAATAAAATAAAATAAAATAAAATAAAATAAACACAGCTAGACACCAAGGCAAAATTTCTCATTTACATTTAGTTGAACATGATTTATAAAATAACTAAAACGGAAATAAAAATGAATAAAAACTATATAGACATATTTAAACATAAAAAATTGATAAAATGACAAAAACACAGCAAAATTACTAAAACTTTAACTAAAATAAAAAATGAACACAAAATGTAAAAATAAAAGCTTTATTAATAAAATATGAATAAAAACTATAACAGTATCAATGATACTAAAATAACCCTGGTTGTAACATCCTAAACTATTTTGTAAGTTGGTTTAATAGATTTTGTAAAGTAAATGCAGATACAAGTTGTAACAATACTGAACATGACTAAACCAACACTACACTTCTGGGACTAAACAGCTCAACGATGTTAAAGCGGTCATATGATGCGATTTCAATGTTTCCTTTCTCTTTGGAGTGTTACAAGCTCTTGGTGCCTAAAGAAGATCTGTAAAGTTGCAAAGACTAAAGTCTCAAATCCAAAGAGATATTCTTTATAAAAGTTAAGAGTCAACCACCCCTACCTAAAACGGCTCGTTCTAACACGCCCCGACATATCTACCTCACTATGTGGGAAGATTTGCATAACGCCGCCCAAATGTTCTCGCAAAGAAAGAAGGCGTAACTTTGATTCTCGCTGTAGTATTGTTGCCGCCGCTGCCTTGTTGTAGAGTCGCTGTGTGTTTCGTTGTGAAAGCGAAACTACTTAGTTTGGTCTTCCAAAAGAGGACACGACTAGAAATCAGTGGTTAAGTTGTATTTACAACACTGTTCCAGAATACTTCAACACAAATATTCAGATGTGTGCAGCACATTTTATGGAGGACAAGGACTGTTTCCTGGGAGAGTAACCTCGCTTTTCAGACCAATGAGCTTTGTAAAAATCGACGTGTTTCAGAAAGGCGGGGCATAGAGGAGAAACAATAATGTACAGTATGTGGAAAATAATGTGTTTTTTGAACCTTAAACCACATAAACACATTTCATTACACCAAATACACAACATAATGTTCTTTTCAGCAGCATCATATGACCCCTTTAACACACAATATAACGATGAAACATAAAACCTTTATGTGCACAAAAGCAATGTTAATGCTGTGATTAGATCATTCGGGCCAATGAAGCACCAATGTGAGCGGTTCATCAAACAGCCAGCTGATCTTGGCCGCTCTCATCAGCACAAATTCAGCGCAGATGGAGAGAAGCGAGTTATGACGGGGATTTTACGTAACACGTGAATCTTACCCAAAAGCCTGTCATATGGAGCGGTGGATGAGAAACGGATGAGAACAGAGAACTGATTCACACAGACAGAATTCATGTATTACTTTATTTTAATATTTTCTTGTACTGGTGATGTTTTATTTATTCACACTATTTTAATTTGACTTGCAAATGCTTTGACAATACAAATGTACAATAAAACTAGTAAGGCACAGTGAACTGAAAATGAATTGAGAGAGTCTGACTCTGCGGTTTTGTTGAATGACGTCAAAACAGCAAATAAATAAATAATAAATTAAAAGGATATCAATTTAATTGTTCTATTTTATATTACACAAAAAGTATCTAGAACATTATATAATGTTTATTGTAATACTTCATTATATTTAGTTTTAACATATATTTCATTTAAAAAATAAAAGTCCAGTATTTTGTAGTAGGGTATTTTTAATTGTAAATGTCATTTAATATATTAATTTATAATAATAATAGAAACATTATTTATATAATGAACTAATATTATAATATATAATATTTATATACATTTAAAACACTCACACAAATAATTATCAACTTATAATAATAGGAGTCAAATGTATATATTCTGTGAAAAAATATAATATAAATGTGTGTGTGTGTGTGTGTGTGTGTGAGAGTGTGTGTTTGTGTGTGTGTGTGTGTGTGTGTG
>NW_015647500.1:198840-209678 GCF_001515625.1 Sinocyclocheilus rhinocerous
TGTGTCTCTGTGTGTGTGTATTTATTTAACAAATTTTTCAGTTTTAAACACAGCAATGTTCACAAACCCATCATAGTAAATAAAGAAAGCTAAAAACTACAATAAATGGGGGGAAACAAATAGCTTGATATCATCTTGGTTTAATCTTAAATATAGCAAATCATTAAAAACTGCTAACGATGGCTGACAAGAATGGATCTAGTTAATAAGTTATTGTTAAAACAGTGAACTGTGGTAACTTGGCATCAGCCAGCACTGCCTTCAAAACAAAACCAAGCAAAGTGACAGGACGTTTCTAAAATGATTGTGTTTTCGTGCCACATACCCTTATTTGTGACTGACCTCTGAGAGGTCAAAGGTTCAGAAGGTCACAGATGTCACAGCGGTGAGGTGACGAGACTGCAGTGTCCTGGCGATTATTCAGGCAGTCTGCGGTTTTGAATTTCACCCTTCAGGAAATAATGAGAGCTCTTCACCACACGGCCTTCAAGAGCTAATGTGAGATAAAAGCAGAATCAAGCGAGACTAAACCCGCTGAAGCTGCTGGCATCGGTGAGATTTCAGCAGATTACAACATTTATTAGCTTTACTTTTTCATAGAGCAACTACATCTCAAAGACCCTTATCAAGTGCATAATCATATCAAGGCATCAAACTCAAATGTACATGAAACTTTCCACCCTGACTTGTGCTCATATTTGTGGCTGGCACGGACGAACGGATTTCTGAATTTATAGAAATCAAATCTTGGGAAGGTTTTTCAGGTTTCTTTCAGCCGACGGCCTGTTTTTCCAAATCCTATGAAATGCCATCAATGAAATCTAAATGTCTTGAGGCTTTCAAGGAAAGCGTAGGGAAAGAGATCTGGAATAGTGATTAGTGTTTAATCGTGACCTTAATAACAAATTTGTGGGTCAATTCTATTTAAGACGAATTACCGACAGAAATCCCCAAATAATCCTGCACACTCTAAAAAATGCTGGGTTAAATACAACCCAGTGCTGGGTAAAATAGGGACAAACCCAGCAATTGGGTTGTTTTGACCCAGCGGTTGGGTTACTACCCAGAAGGTTGGGTTAAACATTTAACCCAAGGTTTTATATAATTTTTATTTATTATTTTATTTTTTATTTTATTTTACTTTATTTTATTTTTATTTTATTATTTCATTTTATTTATTTATATTATTATTTAAATTTAGTTAACATTTATTTTATTCCAAGTAATGTTTTTTTGTTTTAGTTTACAATAACCCTGATGTAAACAAACAATATACACACATCTATAGCAAAACATAAGCAACCACATAGCTTTCAAACCTAATAAATTAACATCAAATAAATTAAAATGAGGAAATGTTGCTTTGCCAGCTAGCTGAAATAAAAAAGTGTTTTATATTGTAATTTATTTCATTTTATTTAAATTTATTTTATTTCATTTTTAATTTTTATTTCATCATACGGCAGCACATACTGTAACCACATAGCTTTCAAATCTCTCTTTGTGCTGCACATTTTCAGATTACATAACATCTAAATAACTCATTAGACAAGGCTTGGTAAAGTCATCACTCAAAATGTAATGATTCTTTTCTAGTTTTTGTTCTACCCTCTAAAACAAAAAAGGTGTTTTCCATCCATACATCTCTAACTTACACTCTTGTCCTTTATCACAATGAAGCTCGACAGTCATAAATGTGGCACATTCATTTAACAAATTCCCTTAAAATTAGACCCATTACGCAATAATTGTAAAGCACCGAACTCCTCATCAGTCACTAGTGCAGGTCTGTAACTGCATCAAGTTTGTCTGAGGCCTGAAACACTCACCGCTAACTTCTCAAATCCGGCAAATCCTGATAAAACAGCGGTTGTGAAGTTTTACTGAAGGCCGTTATGACGTGATGATGATTCATTGAGTGCTGGAGCATGTGCTCATGAATGAACTGTGTGTGGTATAATGAAAAACAGCCTCCATTCACAGAGACCTAATCCACAATGAATCTGAGTGCAATAGAAAATGAATGAAAACCATTAGAGTACCAGCCTTATAAAGATTGTATTTATGTTTTTCCATTTTTCTCCAGCATTGAGCATTCAATCTCTCGTCGTTAATTCCAATCCCAAACATTTAGTTTATTGCAGTTATTTGTTTATTGCAATTATTGCATTAAAAAGGTGATATGCAAACATTTTGAATTTATTTACATTTATTATAATTATAAATGTAATGAATTTAAATTTTAATTCAATATGATTGCATGTCACTTTAAAAAATGCAATAATTGCAGAAAAAACATAAAATCTCTGAACGTTTGGGATTGTAATAAACGCAGCGAGATTGAATGCTCAGTGCTAAGAAAAATAAAATAAAATCCAAAATTAATTAAAATTAAAATTCATTAAACGTATGTTCATTAATATATCAGTGTTATTTTTGTATTAGTATAATGTTTTTTTAAATCATTTTTTTAGCTTTTTATTTTTTTAAATATGTCTATGTAGTCTTTATTAATTTTTTTATTTCCGTTTTAGTTTCAGTTATTTCACTACAATAAGTTAAATTTAATAAAAATGAGAAATGTTGGCAACTAGCTGAAATAAAATAAGATTTAGTTTTTTTAAATATTTAAAAAAATATTTTTTGAAATATTTATTTCAGTTAAAGTTTATTTTAAATACAGCTGTTTTTAATGGTTTAGTTTTAGTTAACTATAATACGTTTTAGTTATTTTAGTACATCAAGTTAATCTAGATGTTTTTTAATGGTTTTAGAGAAATTTGTAAGCATTTTAATTTACGTTAAGATCTGTTAATCATTATGTAAAGTTCAATAAGTTCATTAGTAAATATTTACAAGCATATTATACTTATAGCTATTTAAATATATATACAAACTAATGATCTGTTAAGCATTAAATAATGTTTGTTAATGATTTGTGAATGAAAGTTACTATAAAGTGTACCTGCATTCACTGCATTGAACGCAATCGCAGCTCCTTCTCTTTTTCAACACGTCGCATGCACTTTATTTGTGCGCTGTTTAATGCAATTAAGAGCTCGGTTGCAGTATAGAGTTATGTCAGCATGCAAACTAACACAACACGTGAACAGACTAAAGCACTGAGTAAATGTCCTGTAGTTTCAGAAGGGTAGTTGCTGTGGCTCTACACTGCAAAAAATGACTTTCTTACTCAGTATTTTTGTCTTATCTTTCAGTATGAATATCTAAACATTCTTAAATCAAGATACATTTACTTGAGAAGCAAAAGGACTTGAGATATTAAGTCATGTTTTCTCACTTCATTTTCATACATTTTTCAGAAAACAAGACTTAATATAGTCATTTTGCTTCTAAAGCAAATGTATCTTGATTTAGGATTGTTTAGCTATTTTTACTGGAAAACAAGACAAAAATACACAATAAGAAATAACTATATATTGCTAGGTGTGGCTAGGTGTGTGTATATTGTGTATTGACAACACGATTATTATAATTTACTAAAAATAAAACAATATTTAAAAAAAACATTTTCATTACATAAAATAAAATAAATGTTAACTGAAATAAAATACAAATTTATTTCAGCTATAGTTCTTGTTATAGTTCCTGAGTATAGGAGAGCATAAGTCTAAGTGGACGTCCATGACATGCGGAGTCCCACAAGGCTCAATTCTGGCACCGCTCTTGTTTAGCCTGTATATGCTCCCACTAAATCAAATAATGAGAAAGAACCAAATTGCCTATCACAGCTATGTATTATTTTAGTATCACTGAGAAACTATTATATTTTTTATTAATATTTTGAATTTGTTTATTTTTTTACATTTTATATATATATATATATATACCCAGTAAAATTTAAGTTTTATAAATGTTAGGATAAAACGTTCTTACAGTAATGCTCATGGAACTTTCTTGCAACTTTATTTATAAAATCAGAAAAATTCATAAAATTCATAAGAATACAATTTGTAGTATGTTGTAAAAAAACAGACATTTTAAGAATATTAACAACACACGTTCAAATAACATTTTATTTTGGGTGAAAATAAAGTTAGTAGAACTAACATAAGTAGAAATGTTTTTATAACGTTTAAATAATGTTATAATCACAACAAAAAAATTGACTTTTCAATGTTTTAGAAACATTTCAAAACAATGTTCCTACAACATTTTTATAACTTACATTTTTTACATGGCTGTATATTAATTTTTATTTCAGTTTAAAATATTTTTCTTTTAATTTTTAAGCTTTATTTGTATTAAGTTTTATTTTTAATTTGTATGGTTTTCTATAATAACCCTGATGCTGATTTGCTGCTCAAGAAACATTTCTGATTATTATCAATGTTGAAAACAGTTGTGCTGCTGAATATTTTTGTGGAAACGGTGCTACATTTTATTTTTCAGGATTCACAGATGAATAGAAAGTTCAAAAGAGCAGCATTTATTTAAAATAGAATCTTCTGTAACATTATAAATGTCTTTACTGTCACTTTTGATCACTTTAACGAGTCCTTGCTGAATAAAAACATCATTTTTTTTTTCAAAACAAATAACTTACTGACTCCAAACTTTTGAACAGTAGTATACACTCTAAAAAATGCTGGGTTGTTTCAGCCCAACTTTGGGTCAAATATGGACTAACCCAACTTTTGGGTTAAAAATTTAATGTAAAAATTTAACCCAACGGTTGGGTTAGTCCATATTTGACCCAAAGTTGGGCTGAAACAACCCAGCATTTTTTAGAGTGTATACTGTATATCACAGAGACTTGAGACAGTAACAAAAACCCCTAGTAACCACCTACAACCCCATAGCAACCACATAGCAACACCCTGGGAACCACTTAGCAATGCTATGGCAACCGCCCACAAATCATTACAAAGTGTTTACATGTACTTGCTCTGTGACCAATCAAGTGTCATCCAGAGGCTGATAAAAATGGTTTGTGTGTGTTTTTGCACTGTTCATGGCCACATGAATCTGGTGACAGAGATGCATGTTTTAATTACTCACCTGCTTCATCTCGACATGGACGCTTCTCCACTCACGACCGTCCAGACCTGCCCGAAAACAGCACAGATCACTGATGTTACATTTGCATGTACACAATACACACTAGCAAGGCGACTAGTAAGCATGAGCTGTGCACGGCTTTTGAGGACATGTAAAACTCGTGTGGTTCAGTTCGCTGCAGAAACTCTCCTTTTGTTCTTTATTTGTGGGCCTTTTTACAAGAGCCTCTCCTCTCTGTTCATCCGTCTTCACTAAACAGCCAATTTGGTGTTTTGAGGTTTGCGCGTTTTGAGTCTGAGTCTCATTCCGCTGGCTTCCACACAACATCTTACACACCATTCTTCACACACTCTCGCCGGCCCCCAGCGCAACACGGGTCAACTTCAAAAGATGCCCGACGCACTGAGGTAAAAGACCCTCGGGGCAGGAGGAACAAGAAGGAATTGATAAAGGAGGCAACACACTATAAAGGGGCCAGAACAGGCAGCCAGACTTAAAGGACACACAGAGAGAGTGAATACAAATGACTGCAGAGCTGGAAAAACAGCCAGTGCCAACAAACCCTCTCCAAAAGCACTGGAGAGCAGAGCGAGAGACACCGACGCCTGATTAATGCCGCTTTCTTTCACCAAGCTGCAGCCAGTCACATTTCAGAGTGATGTGTGTCACTGATTCAGTGTTTGAATAGTTTCTGGTGTGTTGGTTTAATCACATAGAGCCTGCCTGACATATGAAATGATAGTCAGGGAAAAAAAAAAAATCATTTTCTGAAATGGAACAATTTATTGAACGTTATTTCAAGATTTTTTTTATGTTTTTGAAAGAAGTCTCTTCCGCTCACCAAGGCTGCATGTATTTGATCAAAAATACTGTATAAACAGTGAAATATTATTAGAATTTAAATAAAAATAAATAAATAAAATAAAAATAAATAGAATTTAAATAGAAATAATGGTTTTCAATGTGTTTTCCTTTAATAACATTCTCAAAACGCTAGCGCAAAAACATTATTTATATATGGAATGTTTTTCTGAAACATTTTAGTTTGACGTTCATCTAAGACGGTTTATAGAACATTCAAAAGTATCGTTAAAGTTTGCAAAACGATAAAAAGGAATGTTCGTATAATCTAGAAACGTTTAAAAACTGCTAATAATAATAATGTTTTCATCATGTAATGAGAACGTTACAAAAATGTTTTGTTTTTGTTAGCTCTGTAATATGATATAGAGAGAATATGGAGGAAAAATACGCTCAATTTTATTCAGAGATGCAAAAATATGCTGCAGATGCTGATATTTCTCTGATGAAATTCTGATGCTTGTGCTGTAAATCAGTGAGATCTTTATAACAGTACAGCAGACACTGACATAAAATGCTATAAATATCAGTCGTGGCTCTATATCTCCAGTAATAAGATGAGATTGAAATGCTCCAAACATATAATGCAGTGATTGAGAGCTGAAGAAATAAAGGCTCCTCAGAAGATGTGAGATGTTCTGGAGGCTTGTGAAGATCATTCCTCCGCTGAGGAACAGTGAAAGTAAAGCTTCTGGAAACAAACGCTCCTCAAAAGATCCTGAGGATCAGATTTGAGACTCTAAAACATGATTGATGGAGAATCAAGTAAAGCTGAGCTGCTTCAGTCCAGTAAGTGTTCATCTGGAGATATTACTGCAGTTGATTAAAAATCAGTCAAGATTGGACACGTGACGCTCAAGCTGAAGCTGGACGATTGTACAATTACACTAAAAGAGTCCAAACTATCAATCAGAGACAGAAGGCATGGAGTAGATCGTGTGAAATTTGTGTATCAAATATGATATATTTGTTTAAAAATAAGTTGGTTGTATTAGTAGCACAGAAATGGCACTTTTAGAATTGAAATCTCATTATAAAATGCATGCATGTTTGTCTAGCAATCTGTCTAGAGCTCAGTATTTAAGGATTTCAGTATGCATTACACGCTGCCCACGATGAATCAATGCCTGGAGCCAGAACGGCGATGTAATTAGTTTGAACTGGTGTTGGCTGGACCGAACACCTGTGATACGAGTCCAGCTCGATGGCCTTTCCTCCTCATTAGCAGTTCTGCTCGTTCAACACACTGCAAATGTCACGATGTTGTGGGTTGAGGGGATCTAATGTAATTATTGTCATTTACATACACATTTCAACAATTTAGCTGAATAAGAGAAATGAAATAACAGGATCCAGCGTCCACAAATAGACATAAAACTAAACTCACAGATCTCTATTAACCAGTGACATGCATCATTTAACCAGTCATTGCTCTGAATGGGTTTCTTCTCTCACACAAACACTCGTTTTTCTGTTTTGGACAGAACGGCATGGAAAGAAGCAATGATTTCCAGGACAAACTCTAAATACAGAATGAAGATGTGCTGGTTATCATGCATTCATCAACAGTTTGTTTTTTCTGTCCTAAACTAGTGCTGCTGACATTTTATAATGAATGTTTTTGTAATACAAAATAAATAAAAACAAGTCCAAATCATATTTAACTTTTCACTGTTACAGAAAAATGTATGTATGTATGTATGTACAGTATGTATGTATTTATTTATTTCATAAAGAACATTAAGCCTACTTAAGCATTTTTTTTGCCTCATGTCTTTTGATATTATTTTCATAATTAACTATTTTCATAATTAACAAGAAGATTTTCATGATAGTTTTATAGTAATTTAGGTTTTATTTTTCAATTACAATAATAATTTTCTAATAAAAAAATGTATGAACCTACAAATAGGCCTCATGTTTTTTATGCAAAAATAATAAAATAAAATATAAAATAAAAACTAAAACTAAAACAATTAAAAAAATTATAATAATTAAATAAAAAAATAATAATTCTTCGTGGGATTTACCCAAATAATAAACATTGTTATTAAAGAAGTATAAATTTAAAGAATTTATCTGTTCATTTTATTTATTCATGTTTTAAGCATTCACTGTATGTTTGTATGTATTTATTTATTTATTTGGCAGTCACTTTAATTGTATATCAATTAGGCAGTCACTGTATTATTCATTTATTGATTTATTGATTTGGTATTCAAGGTGTTTATTAATTACGTTATTTATTAGTCATTCACTGCATTTATTTATTAGGCATTCACTGATTTATCTATCTATCTATCTATCTATCTATCTATCTATCTATCTATCCATCCATCTACCTATCCATCCATCCATCCATCCATCTCTCCATCCATCCATCTCTCCATCCATCCATCCATTCATTTATCCATCTCTCCATCCATCCATCCATCCATTCATCCATCTCTCCATCCATTACCCACTAGCATGCAGATGAGCTCAAAGCTCCAGACATCTGTATTTTAGATTTCATGGGCTCTTCAGCATGTCTGATGACAGTACATCCAGCTCTATAACCTGTATTCAGGAACGTCTGTGTTTGACATTTATGCTTTGTCACATTTCACATATTAAAGTGACATTAATGCCTGGAATGGATTTGTCTCAGATGAATAATGTCCTCAGGCCAGCAGATGTTTATTTTTATATGTGCAATCAAGGTGAACTCGTCTGATTATGGAGGGATTGTGTGACATTGCTGCAGGTCGTCAAACGTGAGCGAGTCAAACTGTGAAATGCAATTTTTCAGTTTCCTCCAGAAGTGGAAATGGATAGTAAAACATAAGGAATATGGTTTTGTTTGCTGGAAGAAATGTCTTATGAAACAGAAAAATGTAGACTGTAAACGGTGAACATGTGATTTATGCGACTATTTTTACTTGATCTGATATTAGATTTGTTTTAACTTTGACCAATGAAACTAGCCTAACCTAATCTACCAACTATCTGTTTCGTTGTTTTAAGCTACTGTTGTAGCTACTGCAGTCTTTTGTGAATCTTGCCAATAGTTAATGCAATAATTTAATGCTGGTTAATGCAAAAAAGGTTATGGCAATAATAGCAAATGAAGATCGATTTGAGATGCAAGGAGATGGTCTGTATGGTGAACTTGACCTTAAAGGAACAGTTCATCCAAAATTGAAAATGTCCTCACCCTCAGGCCATCCAAGATGTAGAAGAGTTTGTTTCTTCATCAGGTTTGGAGAAATGTAGCATTGCATCAGTGTCTCAGCAATGGATGCTCTGCAGTGAATGGGTGCCGTCAGAATGAGAGTCCAAACAGCTGATAAAAACATCACAATAATCCACAAGTAATCCACACCACTCCAGTCCATCAGTTAACATCTGGAGAAGACAAAAGCTGAAACAAATCCATCAAGATGGTTTAATTTCAAACCATTGTTTCCAGCTAAAATATGAGTCAAAAATCCATAATAACACTTCCTCCAGTGAAAAAGTCCATCTCCTGTTGTCTCTCACATCAAAATCCAGCCACATATTTGTTTAGAGCTGTTTAAACGGTGCTTGATCTGTGCAGATTTCTCTCCTGATTCACACCAGACCACTTTTTCACTGGAGGAAGCGTTATTATGGATTATGGACTCGTATTTGAGTTAAAAACGTCTTAATGATGGATTTGTTTCAGCTTTTGTCTTCTCCAGATGTTAACTGATGGACTGGAGTGCTGTGGATTACTTGTGGATTATTGTGATGTTTTTATCAGCTGTTTAGACTCTCATTCTGACGGCACCCATTCACTGCAGAGCATCCAACTGCAATGACAATTGCTGAGACACTGATGCAATGCTACATTTCTCCAAATCTGATGAAGAAACAAACTCTTCTACATCTTGGATTGACTGAGAGTGTCCTCACTTTTTCAGCAAATATTCATTTTTAGGTAAACTATTGATTCACTTTGTTTTTATTCAAAGAAATTGCTTGCCTTAATTAATTTCTCTTTTATTATATTTACTTTCCTCTGATGCCAAGTTGAAGACAAATAAGCTTTTGTTTCAAAATGTAGAAACATTCCCACAATGACGCTCTGGTTGGGAATAAAGTGTGTTTGACAGTTAACAAGTGCATGCCCAGAGACTCGCCACCCACATCATGTTTTTCAGCAGAGCCTAATTGTTGAAATGTGTTATTCATTATAGATAATACAGCACCTCCCAAACCACAGCAACCACTCCGAGAAATAAGATGCCTTCAGCTTGTGTAGTGCAGGTTATTTGGCAGAGGCCTGGGGTTTGGAGTAACAGAGGAATGGACGTGTCACGAGACGTCTCAAGTGGACGTTTTAAAAGTCTGAAAGTGGATACGGGTGCAAATGCGTTTGGAGTGAGACGAGGGCAGGTTTCCTGTAGAGTCTGTTCACGAGTCAGTGAAGTTCAAGTGAGTCATTCATTTAGTGCATCTCCTGAAGATGAAGCATTTTCATGCAAAGTTCTCCTCGACTGTGAACGCTAATGTTATTTAAACTTTCATATTGATGCTATCTTGTTCGCATGTGCCTGTACAAATTTATGACCAATAAATATGCCTTCCAAAATGAGAAAAAAAATGCTTTTAGCTTCCTAACAGCGGATGAGAGATTGAAACCTGCTTCAGT
This sequence comes from Sinocyclocheilus rhinocerous, assembly GCF_001515625.1. Taxonomy (NCBI): domain Eukaryota; kingdom Metazoa; phylum Chordata; class Actinopteri; order Cypriniformes; family Cyprinidae; genus Sinocyclocheilus; species Sinocyclocheilus rhinocerous. The sequence goes on from NW_015647500.1 coordinate 209,381, forward strand.
CTCTGGGGCAAAACAAACCTTCAGAACGGCTGGAGATCCAGTGAAAGATATCTATCATCGGCAGAAATGATGATCCCGAGGACATGCACCTCTTCATTTAATCAGGACTATTTTGGGGCCGAGCAGAGATGGATGACAGCGCCACCTACTGGTCAGAAAATAAATATAAATAAATGAATTAAACTTTATCAAAACCACTTTTTTTTTCTTGATCTCTTCTATAACTTCTTTTGGTTAAAAATAAATAAATAAATAATTTAATATATTAATTAAATATATAATAAAGTGAATGCCAAAT
>NW_015647500.1:209688-213143 GCF_001515625.1 Sinocyclocheilus rhinocerous
ATGGAGTGAAAGCCTAATAAATAAATGCAGGGAATGTTAAAAGCAAGCAAATAAACAAACAATTAAATAAATACATTGAATGCGAAATAAATAAAATGAATGCGAAATAAGTAAATAAATGCAATTAATGTAAAAAACAACAAAAAATAAAGTGAATGCCTAATAAATAAACAAATAAATAAATGCAGTGAATGTTATAAACAAACAAACAAATAAATAAGTAATGCAATGAATGCCTAATAAATAAATACAATGAATGTCCAATAAATAAATAAATGCAGCAAATGTTAAAAGCAAGAAAGCAAAGCAAACAAACAAACAAACAAATAGACTACGAAATAAATAAATGTAATGCCAAATAAATAAATGTACTGAATACCTAATAAATAAATAATGCAGTGGAAGCCTAATAAATAAATGCAGCGAATGTTAAAAGCAGGCAAAAAACAAACAATTAAACTGAATACAAAATAAATAAATTGAATGTGAAATAAGTAAATAAATACATAAATGCAGTTAATGTTAAAAAACAAACAAATAAAGTGAATGCCTAATAAATAAACAAACAAATAATGCAATGAATGCCTAATAAATAAATAAACAGAATGTCTCATAAATAAATTAATGCAGATATAATTCTTTAAATTTAAACTTTGTCTTTGTTTTAAAATATTGATGACATCATCTTGTTTGCAGGGGCCTATACAATTTTTTTGCCCAACAACAATAGCTTTCCTGAATGAGAAAATATTTTACTGTAAATCATGCGAGAAAAATCAACCAATGATACCAACGTTATTTATTTTGCCTGTCCGTCATTTTAAATTTGATCAAAACCAGATTTTCTTTTCTTGTTCTCTTCTAGAACTGCATTTGATGATCTTAATTCATGCAAATTCAATGCAGAGCAAACAAATTTTATTGGAGCAGATTTAGACTGCAAAATAAACGAGGCGCGCTCAATTAAAATCATTTATTAAAAAACATGAATGACACTTTTGTACTCTTCATTCGGCCTAATTAGGATGTTACTTTGAGAAAATGCATGATTTCATCAAGCGGGAGATCTAATGGTATTCATAAAAGTCCCTGGCAGAGCATTTTATCTGAGTATGCGGTTGTTTCCCCCGTCATAATTCTTTCGCTCAAAGCAAAAAATGTTCCTCGGCTCCATTGAGTCATCAAATAACAGGCGTCTGTAAAGCAAGCCTCCATAATCCTGAAGCCAACGTATATGGACAATAGATTCAGCCTTCTGTGTTCGGCTCCAGCCATTCCCCTCATCAATCCTGTGATTTATAACACCGAAAGGTTAGACGGTGTCTTTCCACAGTTTTAAATGAAATCTTTCTCTCCTTCTCTTCCTGTGCACTTTTCCATGAATCGAGAGGGAGGACTGGATCGCTCCAAGTGTCGAAGGCGAAGAGAATGAATGTATTTTCATTGGCACCGAAGCTGTCCAGCTGAAATTAACCGTGTATGAAATGTGCTGAATATTACGGATGGCATCCGGGCCAAGAAAGACAGTTGGTCTCAAACCCCAGACCGCGTTCTTTCAAAACCGGCCTAACTTTGGGCTGCCAGTCCGTGCCAGAACCTCCAGCTTGCCGAATCACGGTTGCACTTGAGGGTCGGCTGTGATCTCGATCCCAGACAAAAGCACGCAGGCTCGGGATGTACAGTGTTTTGTGCTTATTAAAGGGTTAGTTCACCCAAAAATGAAAATGTTTTCAAAATTTTCATTTTTGGGTGAACTAACCCTTTAAGGGGTCGAGTTCTGCATCAGACCACTGGTTCTTCCATTTGCGCTTTTTCTGTTTGACTCGGGAACCTCGAAAATGACCCAAAGCCCATGTGATAATTTGTAATGTTGCTTGAGTAAATGCAAACACAGCCAGGTAAACATCTGAAAACCTTCCAGTTATACACTACTGTTTAAAATATATTTTTAAAGAAATTTTTTGATTTATTCAGCAAAGATGCATTAAATTGACCATAAGTGACCGTAAATACATCTTTTGAATGTGATCTCGATCCCAGACAAAAGCACGCAGGTTCGGGATGTACAGCGTTTTGTGCTTATTAAAGGGTTAGTTCGCCCAAAAATGAAAATGTTTTCAAAATTTTTATTTTTGGGTGAACTAACCCTTTAAGGGGTCGAGTTCTGCATCAGACCACTGGTTCTTCCATTTGCGCTTTTTCTGTTTGACTCGGGAACCTCGAAAATGACCCAAAGCCCATGTGATAATTTGTAATGTTACTTGAGTAAATGCAAACACAGCCAGGTAAACATCTGAAAACCTTCCAGTTATACACTACTGTTTAAAATATATTTTTAAAGAAATTTTTTGATTTATTCAGCAAAGATGCATTAAATTGACCATAAGTGACCGTAAATACATCTTTTGAATTTTCTATTCATCATCGCAGTTTCCACAAAAAAATATGAAGAAGCGTTTTCTATGGAAGATTGTTTTCACCACAGAATAATGAAAAAAAAAAGATTAAAATGTAATTGTGAAACTTTTTATCTTACAGTTTAGACTTTTTTTCATCGCAATTGTGACTTCACATCTCGCAATTCAGACTTTTCCTCGCAATTCAGAGTTTATTTCTCGCAATTCTGAGTTTATATCTCGCGATTCAGATTTTTCCTCGCAATTCCGAGTTTATATCTCACAATTTGGAATTTTCTCAGAATTCCGATTTTATATCTCACAATTCCGAATTTTTCTCAGAATTCTGACTTTACATCTCGCAATTCAGACTTTTCCTTGCAATTCTGAGTTTCTTTCTCGCAATTCCGAGTTTATATCTTGCAAATTGGATTTTTCCTCGCAATTCCAAGATTATTTCTTGCAATTCCAAGTTTATATCTCACAATTCAGATTTTTCCTTGCAATTCCAAGTTTATATCTCACAATTCTGATTTTTCCTTGCAATTCCGAGTTTATATCTCACAGTTTGGAGTTTTTCTTGCAATCCTGAGTATACATCTCACAATTCGGAATTTTTCTCAGAATTCAGAGTTTATTTCTCACAATTCTGACTTTTTCTCGCAATTCCGAGTTTATATCTCACAATTCCGAATTTTTCTCAGAATTCAGAGTTTATTTCTTGCAATTCAGACTTTTTCTCGCAATTCCGAGTTTATATCTCACAGTTTGGAGTTTTTCTCAGAATTCAGAGTTTATTTCTTGCAATTCAGACTTTTTCTGACAATTACAAGTTTATATCTCACAGTTTGGAGTTTTTCTTGCAATTCTGAGTTTATATCTTACAATTCGGGATTTTTCTTGGAATTCCGAGTTTATATCATTAATTTTGGACTTTTTCTTGCAATTCTGAGTTTATGGCCTGGTTTCACAGACAGGGCTTAGACTAAGCCAGGATTAGGCCATAGTTCAATTAGGACATTTAAGTAATTTTTATAAACATGCCTTAGAAAAAAGCAT
>NW_015647500.1:213548-214307 GCF_001515625.1 Sinocyclocheilus rhinocerous
GGTTTCACAGACAGGGCTTAGACTAAGCCAGGATTAGGCCATAGTTCAATTAGGACATTTAAGTAATTTTTATAAACATGCCTTAGAAAAAAGCATCAATGGTGTGAATCTTGAGACAAAACAAGGGCACTGACATATTTTAAGATCAATCAGTGCAAGTTTCTTTCTGTTGAAACAGCTCAGACTTCACAATTCAGACTTTTGCTCGCAATTCTGTGAAAAAAAGTCTGAATAGTAATATATCAACCTGGAATTCTGACTATTTCTCACAATTCTGGGTTTACATCTCACAATTCAGTTTCTTAGTTTCCAACTCAGAATAAAAAATAAAAAGGTAATTGCAACTTTTTATCTCACAATTCTGACTTTTTTTCTTACAATACAGAGTTTATATCTCACAATTTTGACTTTTTTTTCTCTCAGAATTGCGAGAAACAAAGTCTGAATTGTGAGATAAAAAGTTGCAATTACCTTTTTATTTATTTATTAATTTTTTTTATTCCATGGTGGAAACGGGCTTACATAGTTTTCAACATTGATAATAATAAAAAAAGTTTCTTGAGCAGCAAATCAGCATATTAGAATGATTTCTGAAGATCATGTGACACTGAAGACTAGAGTAATGATGCTGAAAATTCAGCTGCGCATCACAGGAATAAATTACATTTTAACAGATATTCACATAGAAAACAGCTGTTTTAAATTGTAATAATATTTCACAATTATTACTGTATTTTTGATCAAATAAATGCAGCCGTG
>NW_015647500.1:214320-225078 GCF_001515625.1 Sinocyclocheilus rhinocerous
GCGACAGAGAGAGAGAGAGAGAGAGAGAGAGAGAAAAGAGACAAGATTTATAATGATTTACTTAATCTTACATTCATCTGATTTAGCTTTTCAGAACTTCACAAAATGATAAATAATAGTTTGGGTTACACTTTATTTCGATAGTCCACTTTAGACATTCTATTAGCAGTAAGTAACTTTGCAACTACATGTCAACTAGCAGTTAGTAGAGTATTAGTAAACTGTCTGCTTATTATCTTCTAACACTTTCTTTGTCAACTTATTCTACTAACCCTAAACCTACCCTAAGTCTACTCTGAGAGTTAGTAGACATGTAGTTGCAAATTAATGAGAATTAGTTGACATGTAGTTGACATGTAGTTACAAAGTTACTTATAGTTAGTAGAATGTCTAAAGTGGACTATCGAAATAAAGTGTAACCGAGACTTTCCCCCAAAAAACTCTCGTTTTTTGTAAATGGGCCTTGAAACAGGTTTATGTGACACTTCAACATGAACACAGCTCACGTCGGGTTTGAATAATGACCTAGAAAGCAAGCACACTCTCCCTGTAGTGCGTCTTCCGAGTCTTTCATTAAGAACACGATCCCGTTCACCTGATACACACCCGCGCCTCTGTCCTTCACTGGGAATTTTGCAGAACAGCCTAAATTGATGTTCTGACCTTGAAGTCAGCATTAATATCGCTTCCTTTGATCCCGTGACTTTCAGCCATGCTGTAATGACAAGACGAGAGGATTATAAGCGTTCAGAAAATCTTAATTCTTTTCGTAATTATCTTTTGGCCCAAAACGGTCGACAGTATGGTTTCCTTTAGGACTCATTATTTCCACCGCAGCTGACGTGATCTACAGAAGGGTTTGGCTCTAAAATTGATGGAGGGAAGCCAAAACCTCAGGCGCAAAGAAACGAGAGAGAGGAAAGTGCAGCGCTTCTGAAAACTCAAAAACATACTGTATACTGAATCAACACGAGGTGATGAGAAACTCTACACACGTGGGACGATCCCAGACTACTTTTAAGGATGTTTGCATTAAGTTATGAATACCTTATTTCTGAATGTTCTCTGAAGTCCAGTTTTTAAATGTTTACAAATTTTATATAAACGTTAAGGTATTTTGCAATCAATATGAAAATGTTACTTTTTAAAGGGATAGTTCACCCAAAAATGAAAATTCTAGCATCATTTAATCACCCTCCACTTGTTCCAAACCAAATTTCAAAATTGTTCCAAATTTATTTCTTCTGTTGAACACATAAGAAGATATTCTGAAGAATGTTGGTAGCCAAACTGTTGACGGTTGCCATTGACTTTCATAGTATGGTTTTCCACACTATGGAAGTCAATGGCTACCGTCAACAGTTTGGTTGAGGAAATAGTGAGGAAATTATAGAATTTTCATTTTTGGGTTAACTATCCCTTTAATATTCTGTGAATGTTCTGAAAAACACAGTAACATTAAAAAAAAAAATGTTAGACAAACGTCCAAATAAAATTTTAGAAAAAAAAAGTTCCCTTTTTTTGAGAACATTATTAAAAATGAGATAACTCTGAACAAACATTCTATTAACGTCACTGGAAAAATGTTTGATAAACAATATTTTTATTTTAACGTTTTTTGGATGTAAAAAAGGTTTAGGTTTTTAGTTTTTTTTATAACAAATATTTAATTAAATACTGCTGCTTTCAAAGAAAAAAAAATAGGCCATACTCTAGTTGTTTTAGTTTTTAATTTAGTTCAAGTTTACTGCTGTCACCAGTTCACTGAGTCAGTTCATTTGGACTTCTGAAAACTCAAAAACATACTGTATACTGAATCAACACGAGGTGATGAGAAACTCTACACACGTGGGACGATCCCAGACTACTTTTAAGGATGTTTGCATTAAGTTATGAATACCTTATTTCTGAATGTTCTCTGAAGTCCAGTTTTTAAATGTTTACAAATTTTATATAAACGTTAAGGTATTTTGCAATCAATATGAAAATGTTACTTTTTAAAGGGATAGTTCACCCAAAAATGAAAATTCTAGCATCATTTAATCACCCTCCACTTGTTCCAAACCAAATTTCAAAATTGTTCCAAATTTATTTCTTCTGTTGAACACATAAGAAGATATTCTGAAGAATGTTGGTAGCCAAACTGTTGACGGTTGCCATTGACTTTCATAGTATGGTTTTCCACACTATGGAAGTCAATGGCTACCGTCAACAGTTTGGTTGAGGAAATAGTGAGGAAATTATAGAATTTTCATTTTTGGGTTAACTATCCCTTTAATATTCTGTGAATGTTCTGAAAAACACAGTAACATTAAAAAAAAAAATGTTAGACAAACGTCCAAATAAAATTTTAGAAAAAAAAAGTTCCCTTTTTTTGAGAACATTATTAAAAATGAGATAACTCTGAACAATCATTCTATTAACGTCACTGGAAAAATGTTTGATTAACAATATTTTTATTTTAACGTTTTTTGGATGTAAAAAAGGTTTAGGTTTTTAGTTTTTTTTATAACAAATATTTAATTAAATACTGCTGCTTTCAAAGAAAAAAAAAATAGGCCATACTCTAGTTGCTTAGTTTTTAATTTAGTTCAAGTTTACTGCTGTCATCAGTTCACTGAATCAGTTCATTTGGATGGTTCACGTCAATGAACAGATTCAATGATTCAATTCTATACATCACACCTTTAGGTTTTTTTTTTATAACAAATATTTAATTAACTACTTCTGCTTTCAAAGAAAAAAAAATAGGCCATACTCTAGTTGTTTTAGTTTTTAATTTAGTTCAAGTTTACTGCTGTCACCAGTTCACTGAGTCAGTTCATTTGAATGGTTCACGTCAATGAACCGATTCAATGATTCAATTCTTTGTATCCCACTTTTACAGCTTTTTTAAAACAAGTATTTTCTTAAAATCTGCTATTTACTAGGTTTTCAACAAACAAATAGTCTGTATTTTAGTTGTTTTACTTAATTTAGTTAGTTATCTGCTCAAGTTTAATGCTGTCACCCTAATTGAGATTTATTCATTCAAAAACTTTCATTGTTTTCGTGCCAGACAATATATATTTAAAACTGTCATAACTGTACACTGTAAAAAAAAAAAAAAAAAGAAAAAAAATAAATAAAATCAAAGTTGTAAATAAAACACAGATTATTAGAGTACATTTTATAAGAAAATACTATTTCAGTTTTTCTACTACAAAATTTCACATTTAATTCAGTGTTACTTGCCATTTCTTTGTCATTTTTTTACTAACAATTTCTGAGTGAAATTTGTTTTAAAGTAAATATATTTCAGTGTAGCTTCAAAATACTTAGTAACTCATACTGCAGCTAACTAGTTTTTGTACGAGTTTAAATACTAATTATGAGTAGCTTGCTGCTATTATGAACAGACAAGGTACAGTGCTTTTCAAAGCAGTTTTCCGACACTGCTTACAAGAAAACAGCAGGCAAACGATATGAAAACATGACGCCTCCAGCTTGATTTGTAATGAAGCAGTAAAACAAATGAGTTTGAGGTTGCTTCCGTCAGTGTACCTGTCATGTCTGTGGTGATCTGAAACGCAGAGGCAGATAATGAAGCCTGTGTGAGACGAGCGCTAATCATCAGAGCAGATTTCTGCAGCATTCTGCTGCTCTCTTCAGCTGGCAGATCGAGACAAAACCCACCCAAGCCCATTCTGTTCACCTGGCACACAGACGCTGCTCAGTGGTGGAAACATGCCAACAGAAGAGTAGTTTAGTTCAGAAACTTCACACGAAACATTAGTTTAGTTCAGAAAATGCACATGTATGCACACAATTAAGTGAGTTTATGCTTAAAACAAGAAAAAATATCTGCCAATGGGGTCAGAAAAATCAACTTAATTCAAAGGGAAAACAAGATTTTTCATTGGCAGATTTTTTTTATAAATTAGCTTAATTTTGATAAATTTTTCAGAAAACAAAACTTAATATCTTAAGTTCAATCATGACAACTCTCGGAACATTTTAGCATTGTGATGGATATGACAATGTTAATGTATTTGGTCTTGGCGGAACAGATCTGCTACGCTGCTGCTGCTGAATTGCTGCTGCTGTTGGTTATTGCTGTAGTTGTAGATTATTGCTGCTGCTGCAAGCAAGTACAGGAACTTGCTACTGCCAATGCATATGGCGATACGGTGCCGTGAGTATTTAAGACATACTGCTGCTGCACAAATAGCATATAAAATAACCCCGTAGCAGATCTATACAGGTGGAGCTGGGGAGGTGGAGGGTTTCAGAGTAACTCTGAAAGCACGCTGCAGGAATCTCTAGTGAATGCTAGCCAGCCATAGTTATTGCTGTAGTTGTAGATTATTGCTGCTGCTGCAAGCAAGTACAGGAACTTGCTACTGCCACTGCATATGGCGATACGGTGCTGTGAGTATTTAAGACATGCTGCTGCTGCACAAATAGCATATTAAAATAACCCGTAGCTGATCTATACAGGTGGAGCTGGGGAAGGTGGAGGGTTTCAGAGAACTCTGAAAGCGCGCTGCAGGAATCTCTAGTGACTGCTAGCCAGCCATATAAATGCAAGGCAGTAAGCTCATTGGCTGCATATGCAGCATGAACCAATCAGCTTGTGCCAAGTCGTTTAACTCTCTTTATATCATCAGTTACGTTAACACCCCGTCAGCCTGCGCCATCTAGAGTTTCATGACTTAACTATATATTTATTTTGCTTCTCAAATAAATGTTTCTTGATTCAAGAATGTTTAGATATTTTTTTGCAGTGTGAATACAAAATGTAACTTGCAGAAAATGTTCATAACATTTTTCAGACACAAACAGACACAGATGCTTGGGTTGCGCAAAATTCAGAATCGCAAAATTGTCTGAAAGCTCTAAAATTTGCTACAATCTCTTTTCCGAAAACTTTCAAACAAGCCAATATTCAGTGTTTGTTCACCTGGCAACATGCAAAAGGCTCAAAACACCCTAAAAACAAATTATTTGGCTCAACAATAACAACAATGTCAAAATAACGCAACAGCTTGCACTCGATCTTTTTGAGTTACTTATAATGATTTTTAACCAACAAACTACACTGAGTTACTTAATTTGTAGCATAAACACAAATTTGTAAGTTGATTATTAAACAAAATCTCCGTTCAAATCAACAGCTAAAAACCTAAATATAACATTTTTAGCATGTAAATTATTTGTCACTGGCACAAGCTTTACTTTTCAGCACAATAGTAACTACAAAAGCTTCATCATAACAGAAACTAATTTATGTGTCAAACATTAAACACTATAAGGTCTTTCCCTTTACTAAGATAACATAAAATAACACTTAATTTCAACATTTACTCTCCTTTTTTAATCTGATGCAAAGCATGCTGGGAACTAGAAATCCACTACCCAATTTTCAAAATTATCAAGACAATTTCATTAAAAAAAGAAAGAAAGAAAGAAACTCCAGGTAAAATTACTCACAATATTAAGTTGATGTAATATTATTATGTCAACAGAATTCATCAAAATAATGTTTGCAACTTAAAAGGTTAAATCAACTAAATAAATACATTAGAATTTTTACCTTGGAACCATGCTGTGTTGAAAGGATTTTTTCTCGCCGAAAAGCTAGTTAATATTATTGCACTGAACTACAACTTACTGACCTTACTCACACTGCGTAAAACAACAACAAAAATGATAACTTCTGTACTTTTTAGGGATTTTTCCCCCTGTTACTTCCTCAGAATGGCCATCTCATCTTCGGCTTATTATGTTGTGTGTTATCAGATGCAGGACCATTCAAATGAGCCTCGAAATATTATATTTGAGGTAACAGCAGCAAAAGAGAGCAATCAGCGAATGCTGCGACACGCGGCTGAAGGAGCCTCTCCAGAGCAGAACAACAAAGATGTGATTGTTTTCTGAGAGAGTGGAAACAAACCATGACAACCGTGAGAGCAGACGCAGAGGGTCTTTCAGATATTACCTTATATCACGGGTTTGTCGACCTTTACAGAACCAGAGACCCTCCATCTAGAGAACCTATAAAGAAAAATTAGATTTTATTAGGCTTTCTGTATATTTAACACATTAACAGACACGATTATATTAGACCGAACTAGTCTTATGTTTAAAAGACAGTAAATACACATTCAGTTTATCAGAGAAAATGATCTGTTAGACTGTGACAGATGAAAAAAAAAATTCTTACATAGTAAGTTTGTCTTGTTTTCTAGTAAAAAAATATATCCTTAATTCAAGATACTTTGACTTGAAAAGCAAAAAGGTGAAAGATATTAAGTCTTGTTTTCTAAAAAAAAAATATCAAAATTACCTGAGTTTATAATTAAAACAATAAAAACAAATCTGCCAATGGGGTCAGGAAAGTAAACTTGTTTTCCCTTTAAATAAGGTTTAATTTTCTGACCCCACTGGGAGATATTTTTTTTATTATTTTAAGCATAAATTCACTTAATTTTGCTAAATGTATTTTGATTCAAGAATATTTAGATAGTTGTATTGGAAAACATCTAACAATTGCAGTGAATGATCAATTTAATAGAAAACAGAGTGTGAAAACTGATGTTAAATCTATCAAAATTCAATCTATAAAGTCTTTTGTCTCAGTTATTGTACGTTATCTTGGTGAAGGAGTAGTGTTGAGCTAGATTCTCAATTAACACGCCACAATGATTCATGAAAATTCATTTGAATTTCAGTTGAGGATGCAGCATTGCAATTTGAATTTGAATACAAAAAAAGCAGATGCAAAGGGTCTTTCAGATATTACCTTATATCACGGGTTTGTCGACCTTTACAGACCCAGAGACCCTCCATCTAGAGAACCTGTAAAGAAAAATGAGATTTTATTAGTCTTTCTGTATATTTAACACATTAACAGACACGATTATATTAGACCGAACTAGCCTTATGTTTAAAAGACAGTAAATACACATTCAGTTTATCAGAGAAAATGATCTGTTAGACTGTGACAGATGAAAAAAAAAATTATTACATAGTAAGTTTGTCTTGTTTTCTAGTAAAAAATTATATCCTTAATTCAAGATACTTTGACTTGAAAAGCAAAAAGGCGAAAGATATTAAGTCTTGTTTTCTAAAAAAAAAAAAATCTAAATTACCTGAGTTTATAATTAAAACAATAAAAACAAATCTGCCAATGGGGTCAGAAAAATAAACTTGTTTTCCCTTTGAATAAGGTTTAATTTTCTGACCCCACTGGGAGACATTTTTTATTATTTTAAGCATAAATTCACTTAATTTTGCTAAATGCATTTTGATTCAAGAATATTTAGATAGTTGTATTTGAAAACATCTAACAATTGCAGTGAATGATCAATTTAATAGAAAACAGAGTGTGAAAACTGATGTTAAATCTATCAAAATTCAATCTATAAAGTCTTTTGTCTCAGTTATTGTACGTTATCTTGGTGAAGGAGTAGTGTTGAGCTAGATTCTCAATTAACACGCCACAATGATTCATGAAAATTCATTTGAATTTCAGTTGAGGATGCAGCATTGCAATTTGAATTTGAATACAAAAAAAGTGGAATTAAAAAGAAATTTAAAAAAACAAGAAAAGCATGCTTTGTCAAGACAAACTCTGAATGTTGGTTGTTCTGAAAAAAAAAGTGTGTTTTTGTAAGAAAAATATCCATATTTAAGACTTTATAAACTGTAAACTGTCGTATGCACGTTCATTCCGGCAGATGACGTCGGCATAGCGTTTTAAATATGGATTTTTTTTCTTACAAAAACACATAGATTCACTACAGGAGGCCTTTATTCACCCCCCGGAGCCGTGTGGGACACTTTTTATGATGGATGGATGTGCTTTATTGGACTTCTTTTGGACTGTTGAAAAAAAAACACCCATTCACTGCCATTATAAAGCTTGGAAGAGCCAGGACAATTTTTTTAATGTAACTGGATTGGATTCGTCTGAAAGAAGAAAGTCATAAACACCTAGGATGGCTTGAGTGTGAGTAAATCATGGGGTAATTTTCATTTTTGGGTGAACTATCCCTTTAAGAAATTAAGAAAGTTTTTCGTGAATCCGGCCCCAGACAGCCAAATGAATTCTATTAATATTACTGAAAGAACGTATCTTCATAACCTTGCCAGAACTTTCTGAGAATGTTCCCTGTTCGCTGGGTAGATTATGAAGTTACAGCAGGTTTCATAGTACAATGAACTCTTATCTCAGAAGATCAGCTTTTATCTCAGATCATTCTAAAACAGGCTGAGCTCTGAGATTAAGAAAATATATCAGCTGCAGGAACACTCAGTCATCTGAGTAACTTCTGATCGATATATTTGTCCTCGAGACTCTTTGTCACGGCCTGCAGAATCAGGATCAGCTCTGCCAAGAGCTTCAGACGCAGCGTGAATCTGAGAGAAAGTTTATAGTAGCATTAGTAGAGATTAGTGGCATTATGTTTAGCGTTATTTAATCATCATTTTAAGTAAGTGCACAATAATAATTACCTTAATGTTTGATTATGCAGATGATCCGTATTTTGGCAGATGACTATAATTACCTTGTAAATCACCGACTGTGTGAATGAATCTAATGACACTAGTCATTCGTTTAAAACAGGCCGCAAGAGTTTGGCAACTTGATTTCATTCCAGTCTAACAGCACATGCAGAGGAAAATGTTTTAAAGCAGCTGCTGAAATATGAAGCGTTCGGTAAAAACCTCTGTGCAACAGATTAGAAGGCAGAAATGGAAAATTCCTTGTGACAAGATTCTGTATTGAATTAGATGATAGAATTTAGCCGAGAAAAACAAAGCAACTTCTAATAAAACGTTCATTTTCTGGTTATTGAAGGACCAAGGACAAACAAAAAGGTTTATCAATGGAAAACTAAACCGCAAAATTATCTGCTTCAAATTAGAACTGTAGAAAAGTTATCCTTAATTACATCGAAACAATGTTTATGCAAAGATAAATACAATGGCTGAAAATTGGTTTGATTTCCATAGTCACTGTATAAATGCATGCGATCTGAAAGGAGCAACACAAATCATATTATTTCTCTAATGAGCTCCAAAACTCTGATGAGATTTTCATCATAACGGGACGATTGATCTACAACTGTAATTAACCTTTTGTCCCAATGCTGGAATTGTAAAGTTGTGTTTGATGCTGAAGGACATGAAATGAAGGTGATTCAACTCATGAGACATTCACACTTGATAAGACATTCACTACTGTTCAAAAGTTTTAGGTCAGCAAGATTTTTTAAAGAAGTTAATAATAATCAGAAAGAACGCATTAAATTGATCAAAAGTGACAGTAAATACATTTTTAATATTACAAAAGATTTCTATTTCAAATAATTGCTAGTCTTTTGAACTTTCTATTAATTTGTGAATCCTGAAAAATAAAATGTATCCTGGTTTCCACAAAAATATTGTGCAGCACAACTGTTTTCAACATTGATAATAATCAGAAATGTTTCTTGAGCAGCAAATGAGCATATTAGAATGATTTCTGAATAATAATGTGACACTGAATACTGGAGTAATGATGCTGAAAATTCAGCTTTGATCACAGAAATAAATTACAGTTTAACAGATATTCACATAGAAAACAGCTGTTTTAAATCGTAATAATATTTCACTGTTTATACTGTATTTTTGATTAAATAAATGCAGCCTTGGTAAGCAAAAACATTAAAAACAATTAAATCTTGCTGTTTTGAATGGTAGTGCACTTTCATAAGGTTGCGTTTGAATATTAACATTAGCTAAATTCCAGAAAACTTTAATTTAATTATGCAGTGACCTGTTAAAGTCCCTTAATAGATCTTAACATTTAAAAAAAAAACAAAGAACCCAAGAACGAAAAATAAAAAAATTAAGATATGTTTATCCAGATTATGTTTAAATCTGCCATTCCTCAAGTAACAAATTTAGGTTATAAAAACATTGTGGGAACATTGTTTTATAATGTTTATAAAACGTTGACATGTCCAGCTTTCTTATTATGATTAGAACATTATTTAAAGTGTTTTAAAAATGTTATTTGAATGTTTATTCTTAATATTTTAAGAAAGTTGTGATTATAATGTTATTTTAAGGTTACAAAAGTGTTTCTTACAACGCTCTACTAACTTTATTTAATGTTATTTGAACGTTTATTTTTAATATTTTTAGAACGTTTTCTCTCAACATCATGAGTGTTCATCAAGTATATCATAAGGACATTTTGAGAATGTTGTTCAAAGAACGTCTCGGTTACGTATGTAACCCTCGTTCCCTGAAGGAGGGAACGGAGACATCACTTCGGTGACCAACAAGATACCAATCCATTTTCGAGTGTAACTAAACGAGCCAATGCACATTGGCATGCGATGATTGCATCCAGCTGCTGCTGATCGCAGCACGAGTATAATTAGGCAGCAGGTGCAACGCATACCAGGTTTTCGCTGAGGAGCCAAGCTGGTGACAGCAGCCGGTGGTACAGCAGCCGTGGCGACGAGATGTGACGTCTCCGTTCCCTCCTTCATGGAACGAGGGTTACATACGTAAACGAGACTTTCCCTTTCAGTCAGTCACTACGAGTCACGTCGGTGCCCGACGTATTGGGATCCTGACCAAAACGCCACAGATGCTGCCCCTTCCAGTGTCCTGTGCGAGCCGCCTGCGCCCCTTTTTGATGTAGGCCGGGGCTCGCAACAAGAAGGCCAGTTGTCGCAGCACTACCCACTCAGTGAGATTGGATAACACTGGGAAAAC
>NW_015647500.1:225170-226186 GCF_001515625.1 Sinocyclocheilus rhinocerous
GCTCTGAGGCTATACCGTGGACTTTACACATATGGGATCCACTTAGGTCTCTACAAATGGAATCCAGCCCTCTACCGGTTCTCACTGATTCATAGAATGAGGGCCTGGCGCCAGACGTTCCGTCACGTCTGGCTGCCGAGGGGACGGAGGAGCTAGACAGGGCCTACTGTATTCTCCGGACTCTCTGGAGCGGTTTTAGCAAGATGACACTAAACCGGGGTCTCTCAGTGCTTCTACCCGTTTGAGGTGAGAACACAGGTGGATACAAGCTCCACACGAAGGCTATAGAATCTAACGAACATGTTAGGGGTCACCCAGCCCGCAGCTCTACAATATCTGTCAGAGAGACACCACGAGCCAGTGCCCAGGAGGATGCAACACTTCTAGTAGAGTGAGCTTGCAACCTGAGCGAGGAGGGCACACCCTGCACCTGATAAACCAGGGTGATGGCATCCACTATCCAGTGGGCCACTCTTGATGGAGGCCAATACAATCAGGAGCAGAGTTTGCAATGAAAGAAACTTTAGCTCGACTGACTGTAAGGGCTCAAATGGGCCCCGCTGTAGTGCTCTGAGCACTAGAGTCAGGTCCCAAGAGGGTATAGAGGGGGGCTGGGGAGGATTCAACCTTCTCGCCCCCCTAAGAAACCGGATGTCCAGGTCATGCTTCCCTACCCACTTCCCTCCATGGGCTCGTGGTAAGTCAAGTCACCTTTATTTATATAGCGCTTTTAACAATACAGAGACAATGTGTCAAAGCAACTGTACAGCATTAATTAGGAAAATATTGTGTCAATACTGCAAAATGATAATAGTAAACACTCAATTTTCAGTTAAAGGCAGTTCATCATTGAATTCAGTGATGTCATCATCCAGCTCAGTTCAGTTTAAATAGTGAATTGTGCAGAGGACTCAACTGGTTCCTGTGGTCTTGTCCTGGTAGCCGTCTAGGAGACAAGGTCCTCACTGGGGATCTGTCTTTGTGGCTCATCTAGTTGTCCTGATCTCCGCTGACAT
>NW_015647500.1:226302-227488 GCF_001515625.1 Sinocyclocheilus rhinocerous
CGAAGCCAGAGCTTTCCCTATCCGATCTTGTTTTCCCTCGTCTCAAGATATATCTGCGTCCACATGAAACCACAAAACCGACAAAAAACGATGTAGTATACATGCCAGACCAGTATGTGGCACTGTAATTCTGCCACAGAGATACACTAAAAGATACACTAAAAATGGGGAAGAAGACTTGGACTATGTGCATAAACTTTGCGCGCGGTATACAAACGAACATTTATTAATCTGTGTTAATAAAAAGACAATCGTTCAGTGTTTGTTCATGTTTTTGTTGCTGTTACGTGATGTAGCGGTGTCTGACTAGGGGCGAGACGTGGCCTGATGACGTCATCGTTTCAGAAAATATACGGACGCGCTGTCCACATGAAAACGCAAGGGCGGCGTTTTCAAATTTATCCAAGGGCTGCCAGCGCAGGGCCCCTGAGAATTTGCTTTACGGGCCCTGCACAGGCAGCCCTCACTTAGCCCTCAGGAAGCCCTCACTATACCAACACAGGGCCCGCACTATTAATCTACAACAATTAATCTGTTTCACTTTAAATACTTTCCAACTTAAGTCTTTGGGAAAAACATTTATTATACATCTGAAATGGATGCAGTCACCACATAACTAATGTCTGCATTGTCAAAAATGTACAGTAGTCAAAGGGATTTCAAATCAATTTATTAAATACAAAACAGAAAACATTCAGTTCAGGTTAATACAGCTACAAATAGCCAAAAATTTAAATACACAAAAGTACAAAAAAAAAAAAGCAAACAAAGCAATGTAAGATTGTAGGATTTGTTGATGTGTAAGTCTTATCTGTAGTACATCAATGTCCAAAATCTGTCCATGGCTGAAGTTGACTGATAGCAAATGAATAATCCAACCTCTTGTAATGAAAACATGCCACAGCTCTCAAACACCTTGGACTTGGCAACACTGCATCCAAAAAGAGCTACCGGAGTCTGCTTTGACTGATCACAGGTCGAAAATAAGGAGAGATGACTGACAAGACCATGCTTGAGTATTTGCTGCTCAACAGATTCTGAGCTCATGGACAAATAACTGATCTTGTAAGATCTAAGATGTGCTCCCTTTACACAGAGTGCGTGTGATCGGGGACCAGGCGGCAATGGTCAGAGATTCAGGGGGAGTGGGATTAAGAAAACAGCCGAATCCCGGACATTTTGGGAA
>NW_015647501.1:0-961 GCF_001515625.1 Sinocyclocheilus rhinocerous
AACTAAATTGAAATTTTAAAACAAGCCCCAAATCAAATAAGTACGTTTAACACAAATAAAATAAATCTCTTCATATAAACAATCTAAGGCTTTGTCTGTGCTCTTTCCATTTAAAATGAGAGGCAACCACTGCATTTTAATCATCATCCAAACAAAGATGCTGCATACATGCAACATGAGCAGTTTTAAATCTAAATTAGATTGTATAATTTCGAAATTTAAAGCAAAAACAGAATGGTTTGACTTCAGTTTTATGAAACTATACATAAAAATTCACTCTCTGCTAGCAGGTGGCGCTTAAAGCATTTCCTTGGTTTCCGCTGTAAACAAAGCAGCGCTGCACTTATGAACTTTAATATGCATTATACAGAGGCAAGACGAAAAGAAAAAATGCCATCTAAACTTTTCTAAAGACAGTAAGTTCCCCTCAGACATATATTCATATAAACTCCTACCCCTAATTGAATCGCGATTTGTTTAGCATCTCAACCGATTTGAATCATCACATATTTGAATCGATTTTCAACCAGCTCACTCTCTCGGCCACCGTACATAACAGCACTGTAAATTCCAATTAGTAAACCTTACTTAAAAAAAGCATGCAAACCGATTGCCTTGAAAAAACCAAGTAAAGTGAAATAAGAATAGTAATTTGTAATAACAAAGGTTTATTTAGTGTTGTAAACTTACACGCAAGTTCTGGTAACTCAGAATCACTATTTTCAACAACTAAATGAATAAGTACAATATACTATGTGCGTATTTCAAACAACTCTTTTATTTAAGTTGAGCCAACTCATGTAACATTTCCTGCAACTTGGAATTTCTAAGTTGTATTTACTTAAACAGCAATCTGATTTACTTGCTAAAAGCATGCAAACCGATTAAAAAAACCAAGTAAGCTTTACTCCACTAGCTTAAGTGCTTCAAACATCCATTACAAATTACTGACAACAAAGTT
>NW_015647502.1:0-570 GCF_001515625.1 Sinocyclocheilus rhinocerous
TGACACCTGTGCAGCATCCAGCCACCATTGCAGTTTAAACCATTTTTTTAATCTGACATAACTTCTATTTAATATTTTGTTTATTTGCCAATATACCCCGCAGACTTAAATGAACACTTACAAAAATTTAAAATAATTTTGCAAACAGTGTATATACTGTGTTGTGTGTGTATATATATATATACATACATACATACACACACACATTTGTAGAGAATATTCTATATTCTAATTCTGTAAAAACAACAAAATCACTCGCTTATTTATTAATTTTGTTAATTTATTTGGGTACATTCATTTATTATAAAAATACTGTGATTTGAGTGTTAACACTTAATTTAAGTGAAAACCTTTAACATACTGTTTTGCCAATATTGTTATATGAGAAATTTGTCTTCATGAATGTTTTAACAAAGATACTCACTTGACAAACTCACCTTTTCTTCGCGCAAACGAAACAAAGGCTGCGTTCCAATCGGCATGATTAATGCTTTCAGAGGGCACATCGAAGGGAGAATCATTTCAAGGGCCACGCTGCTATATAGTTTCAAACTGAATTTGTAATAAAAA
>NW_015647503.1:0-143 GCF_001515625.1 Sinocyclocheilus rhinocerous
TACTCAGGGAACCATGGTTACATAAGTAACCTGAGACGTTCTGCTCTATATTCATTTCGAGTTCAGCACGCTCTCGGAAGCTTTCTGTGTTGGCGAGACGGCGCTTCAGCGGTGGTCGTTCCAGTGTCGAGTGGGTTGCGCAC
>NW_015647503.1:539-1259 GCF_001515625.1 Sinocyclocheilus rhinocerous
CTCGTTCTGGCGGACAGACGAGAACCACTTCCAGCAGTAGCGCGGGCGGTTTGAGGGTTACAGTGATGGCAAACCCCGCAGGGAACCAACCCTCTGGGGACCATCACTCCTCTTGCTCCTCCGATCCAGTGGAGCGACCCATGGAACGCGCTGAGCCCTCTTTAAAGAGCGTACCAGCGGTATCCAGTGGACCTCCCCCCGACCAGATGTCGATCTCAGCATCGGAGGGAGAGCTGTCCGATGAAAATTCGGCCGCGCTGCCACCCTCCGAGACGGTGGTAAAGCCTGAATCGGATCCGGAGATGACAGCTATGCTTTCCCGGGCCGCCGAAAGGGTCGGGCTCGAGTGGAAACCTCCACCGCGTCCCGAGCCCTCAAGGCTGGATGATTGGTTTCTCGGGGTGGCTCGCGCTGGTTCTCAGCGCCCCACCCCGGTGCCTTTCTTCCCGGAAGTGCATGACGAGCTCACCAGGTCGTGGACGGCACCTTTTACTGCCAGAAACCGGCCGGCGGGCTCCTCCTCCCTCACCACCCTCGACGGCGGTGCAGCGAAGGGGTATTCGGCGATCCCCCCGGTGGAGAGAGCGGTAGCGATGCAATTGTGTCCTAAGTCCGCCTCCTCCTGGCGGGGAGACCCGGTACTTCCTTCCCGGGCCTGTAGGCATTCGTCTGGTTTAACCGGCAGTGCCTATACGGCTTGCGGGGAAGCTGCTTCCGCCT
>NW_015647504.1:0-1269 GCF_001515625.1 Sinocyclocheilus rhinocerous
TATTTTAATTCTGCTTGATCTTAGTGCGGCATTCGATATGGTGGATCATAGGATTTTAATTGAGTGCCTTGAACATTGGGGCGGCCTAAAAGGCAATGTGCTGAAATGGTTTGAATCTTATCTTACGGATAGGTCTTTTTCAGTGAGAGTTGGGAACTTTAATTCTTCAAGATTGCATCTTCCCTGGGGAATTCCACAAGGGTAAATTTTGGCGCCGTTGCTGTTTTCCCTCTATATGCTACCTTTGGGGGCTATATTTCGGAAACACAAAGTATCATTCCACTGCTATGCAGATGATACTCAGATCTATCTACCCGTGAGAGAGTCAAACCCAGACTCTATAAAGGTGTTAGTAGCTTGTTTACAGGAGGTAAAGGCCTGGATGGCTGCTAATTTTTTGTTGCTTAATGAAAATAAAACTAAGGTTATTGTTTTTGGCCCTAAGAATCAAGAAGGGACTCGGTGTTTAAATTCAACGCACCTGGCTGGCTTTTTGAAAACCCATGTGAAAGACTTGGATAGTGAATTAAAGATGGACAGGCAAATAAACACAGTGGTGAGATCTTGTTTTTTTCATTTACGTCTATTAGCAAAGACGAAACTGTTTTTATCTACCACTGATTTGGAGAAAGCCATTACGGCTGTCGTTTTCACACGAATGGATTACTGTAACTCCCTTTAATTTGGAGTTGATTGTGGTGCACTGGGGCGCCTACAGAGAATCTAGAACGCAGCGGCGAGAATGATTAAGTCTGCAAAAAAACATGACTCAGTCACTTCATTACTTGCGTCACTAAATTGGCTGCCGGTACGGCTTAAAATTATTTATAGGATTCTTATTTTCGTTTTTATGGCCCTTCACAATTTAGCCCCTGAGTATTTATCAAGTATGATATCAATTTATACTCCTACGAGATCTCTGAGGTCCGAAAATCAACACCTCCTTTGTGTTACTAGGACAAAATACAAACACAGGGGAGATGGAGCCTTTACGCGAACTGGTCCAAAACTGTGGAATGACCTCCCTCATTGTATTAGATCCGTTAATTCACTACCGGTTTTCTATGTGATTTTGTTATTTGTGACTATGTTTGTTTTTATGTAATTTTATTGTGATATTGTGAAGCACTTTGAGCAACCTGGTGTTGTATTAAACTGTGCTATATAAATAAACAAACAAACATACTGGGAGCAACTCATAGCTAACCCTCACAGAGAGGGGAACACTTCTCAGCTCGACCAGAAGGGGGCGCTAGATTAGAAGGGGTA
>NW_015647505.1:0-532 GCF_001515625.1 Sinocyclocheilus rhinocerous
ATCAGTTGTAACGGTACGAGGTGGAATACAACGATTTAATAAGAATTTGCTGTAGGCCTATTCCACATAATAATATACAATAAAACAATATACAATATGATTCGTTAACATGTAGGCTACCTATAGCTTACTGCATGAATCCGTGAGTACAGTTTACAAACCCGAGGGAACGGATTGCGAAAGTGTGCGCACGGATTATGAATTTGTGGGTACGGATTCAAAATCCGAAGGTACGGTTTACAAAATCTGAGCGCACGGATTGGAAATTCGTGGGTACGGTTTATTAATCCGTGGGCACGATTTGTTAAACCGAGGGAACAGTTTAAGAATTCGTGAGTACGGTTTATAAACTGAGGGGAGGGAACAGTTAATTCGTGAGTACGGTTTATAAACTGAGAGGACGGATTGCAAAACGGTCGCCACGGATTGTTTTTTTTCTCCTACAGGTGACTTAACGGGCTCCGTAGTTTTTGGATATGTGCAGACTTTCTCTTTTGCGTGTGCAACGTTTCACTAGCTTGCTCACCTGATG
>NW_015647506.1:0-512 GCF_001515625.1 Sinocyclocheilus rhinocerous
ACAACAAAAAGAGTGGGATGAGGAAATCCCACTGTTGTTATTTGCTGTTCGTACTATGACTCAAGCTTCCCTCGGTTTCAGTCCTTCGGAGTTGATCTTTGGGCATACTGTGCGTGGTCCGTTGAAGATTTTGCAGGAGCAAATTATTTCATCTGACCATCCTTCCCCCACTAAGAACGTTTTAGATTATATTAGTTCGTTTCGTGACCGACTGCATAAGTTGTGGAAACTGGCAAAACACTCGCTTGATTCTGCGCAAGACCAAATGAAGACTCGGTATGATCTTGATTCTGCACAAGACCAAATGAAGACTCGGTATGATCAAAAGGCTTTCCAGCGCTCATTCCAAATTGGTGATAAAGTTCTCATTTTACTTCCTGTGCCTGGTTCAGCGCTCCAAGCTAAATTCACTGGTCCCTATGAGATTAAAGAAAAACTGAGACACTGATTATATTTTTTACACCCCTGATCGTAGGCGAAAATCACGTGTCTGTCATATTAATATGCTGAAG
>NW_015647507.1:0-213 GCF_001515625.1 Sinocyclocheilus rhinocerous
AGTGAATGCAGTGAACTCCGCTATTGAATGTGCTGTAAGTTTAGCGCGCCTTTGGGAACGCAACGGCCACCAGTTATGCATAATTTGCACATTTGCATAATTTTCAACATTTGAATGGTCAAATGTTTACAGTATTTCATTAAATTAGTAATGTTTGCAAACCTGTTTTCACAGAAGCTGGAGTTTTCGGCCAAAATAAAGGCTCAAGGGTTT
>NW_015647507.1:254-885 GCF_001515625.1 Sinocyclocheilus rhinocerous
TTTCCGCCAAAATAAAAGCTCAAGGGTTTAGCATGGCCTAAAATTAACAGACGTGCACAGAGAAAATACTGTACAGGCACAGCAAGCTCACTGTTCACAAGAAAAATATAAATATTGGGATGGGGGTTTATATGAATGTATTTCTGAAGGGAACTGACTTCACAAAAGTTTCGATGGCATTTCCCCCCTTATTATTGTTGATCCATAAGCGCCACCTGTTGTCAGAGAGTGAATTTGTGTTCTCATTCATCCTGTCTGTTTTTGTTTTATGCAGGTTTTATCTTCGCATCTTTGTTTGTATCGTGATTAAAATGCAGTGGTTGGTTCTAATTTCAAATAGCTTTTTTATTATTATTAAATATGTTTAGTTGTTGTAGTAGCAACTGCCTGTTTTTTCAAAAACAGTTTCATGGCAAGGAAAAATATTTATGGCCGGTAAATTTTCTGAAGTCACCAGCCACTGGCAGATGTGAATTTAGTTTTAGGCCCTGCTTGCAAGTGTAGAAATTAGGACAAAAGTATTGCAATTTCCCTACTGTAGAGTAAGGTAAAATAATATACTTGAAAAAAAATTAATTTTCATTTATTTCACAGTGCAATTGTTTTACAATATATGGCTATAACTGTCATA
>NW_015647507.1:1017-1279 GCF_001515625.1 Sinocyclocheilus rhinocerous
ATTATTATTATTATTTTATTCTAATTTGTTTGGCTTCCAAATTCACCAGTGAGACTGAGACACTATATCACAACTAAAAAGAGGGTTGAGTCTCCTTTAAATTTCAAGAACAAGTACATTCACCAGCTTTTTTCTGAACCTGTGTTGGAGCTCTTAATTTTGAACTCTCAAAGTGCACCAGATTTATTAATTTAACTTTAAAACATACGTTTCTCCCGGTGGAGCATGCCCCCGGACCCCCCTAGAGGGATCGAGGACCACC
>NW_015647508.1:0-269 GCF_001515625.1 Sinocyclocheilus rhinocerous
TGCAGCAATAAGGCCTTTGAAACTCAGGTATCAAAAAGCAACATGCTGCCCCGTGTGAGGCTCGAAGTCACACCCTTTAGATTATGAGACTGACGCGCTGCCTAACTGCGCCAACGAGGTCTGTGGGCTGATGGGGCTGAACAGAGAATCACTAGCTTTTATGTCCTCGCTTTTAGGTGTAGCTCTAACAAGTCAGCACTAGCTGAACACAAGTGTCAGTATGGCCGAGCTGTCTAAGGCGCTGTGTTCAGGTTGCAGTCTCCTCTGGA
>NW_015647508.1:783-959 GCF_001515625.1 Sinocyclocheilus rhinocerous
GTGCAAAATTATGAAGAGAGGTGTGACGTGGGCTTTCTTTGGCTCGTTGAATGAAGCCCACGCTGCTGCGTTCTGGATCAGTTGCAGAGGCTGGATTGTTCGTGCCGGAAGACCCGCCAAGGGAACATAAGAATAGTTCAGTCTGGCGAGAACAAGAGCTTGGACAAGGAGTTGTG
>NW_015647509.1:0-135 GCF_001515625.1 Sinocyclocheilus rhinocerous
ACCTATTACATTTCCAAAGTAACCTTCCCAACACTGCCAAATACAGAAAATGTCTTTCTTCTGTGCTTGCCAACAAGGGTTTCTGCACCAAGTACTAAGTCATGTTTTGCTTGGGGATCAAATACTTATTTCACT
>NW_015647509.1:252-1332 GCF_001515625.1 Sinocyclocheilus rhinocerous
TCGTCTCTATTCGTTAAAATAAACCTACCATAAAAATTGCAGACCCTTCATTTCTTTGTAAGTGGGCAAACTTCAGCAGGGGGTCAATAAATATTTTCCCCACTGACTGTATATGGCCCTGACCTGCGCTGTTATGACTGTCATGTTGTAGTATCCTATACTGGAGTGTTAGAAAATTTACTACAGTAATGGCTAAAGTTATTTGTCTATATTACTATAGTAGAATTACTACAGCAAATTACCATTCATAAGTTACTACAATTTACTATAGTACCTTTACTAAAGTATGGTTTAAAAGCACTATAATATTTACTAGAGAAATTTTACTACATTTTCCATGGTAAATTTACTATAAATTACTATATAATTTTTTTTCACAATTTACTATAGTACCTTTACTAAAGTATGGTTTAAAAACACTATAGTATTTACTATAGAAATTTTACTACATGTTCTATAGTAAATTTACTATATAGAGAGCTAATAATAGGCATAGATCGCGCTTTCTCTTTTCGTTTGCTCTGTTTTGAAGTTAACTTTTATATTATCTGTTTTGGACAGCTGTCTTGAACTGTGTGAGATGCCTGTGAGTTGTTCTAAATGCGGCGCATTTTTTAAATTGTTTGGTCAAAGTATTGCTAGGGACAGTTTGCTAGTCGCTGGATATTGGTAGGGACATGTCTCTAGCGTCCCTACCTAAATCTATGCCCCTGCCCTAAACTTTCACTGCACCCACTGCTCCAGCCTGCAGTGATCCTTACTTGATCTTAGTCCTGCCAATTCACATATCCTAAAGTCTTTCCCAAAAACATAACAAAACAAAAACAATACGGCAACTGAACATTTCCTCCATTATTGTCCAGAAAAAAACTGAAAGTTCAAACCTGACATTAGAATTACACGAGAATTACACAAACAATTAAAGTAAAGCAGTAAGGATTTTATTTTTCAAAATGATATGAACAATGAAAACAAACAACAACATCAAGAACAACAACAAAACTTCTTAATGGACCTAAAATACGTTTTATTTTCTTTATGCAAAATATATTTTCTCATTTCTTTATTTTTAAATTTTTT
>NW_015647510.1:0-1300 GCF_001515625.1 Sinocyclocheilus rhinocerous
TCTAGCCTACGTCTTGGAATGTATGACCCAAATAAGAATTTTCACTGGATATTGTCATCAGAACAATTAAGTAACAAGTCTGCCACGTTTGCTCTGACTAACTGAGGAAAAAAGCATTACAATAAATCACGCTACAAATGGTGATTAAGTGTAACGATCGGTTAATTAGCTCATATCACATCAAACCGTGCAAATTATTATTATTATTATACTTTGTTCTTAAATTGTTAATGTTAACGACATCGGTATTGCCTATAGTGTGTATTAGCGTGTAGATTTCAATTTCTGTACAGTCTAATCTCTAATTGTCATACCATTCGAATTCCATATAAAGAAATTATTTTAAACCAAAAAGCTAATTATTCTTCCTTCGAACTGGTTCTCTTTAAAATACAAATCGTGTGTAATCCCAGGCTATCTGTAATCAGATGCACATTTAAAACAGGAATAATTTAATTTCAGTCACATGTGTTTCATAAACATAATCCTTTCTGGATTACTATCTGCCATCAAAATGATAAATTAAATTATTCCAGCTGCTGTGAGAAAAGGCTATAAACGATCGGCTACCTGCAGGATCCTCACATGCGATAGCCTACTAGCCGGGACTCAATCTTTGTTTACAGACGTGACGTAATGACGCGGCGGCATGCTCGAATTTCCCGCGCAAACCTACCCATACCACTCAAATTAGAAAACATTATTATAAGTTAACCGTTGTGAATCGGGCTAAAGTAAGGCGATAGTTTTGAACACTGGCTGTTTATGCACTTGCTCAAATATTGATTTTGGATCATTTTTAACCAAAAAAAGTTACGGACTGCAGCTTTAAAAATCATGGACACGATTCAAACACCAACGTTCTATTCCTAAATTACAGTGGTTTCGTCTGTTTCATTCCTCAACCTTTGATGTGTGATCACAACGTTGTGGTTCGTCCTTGCAGCGTACAATCACAGCAGAAGGGGGCGAAAAGGGGCTGTTAAAATGTGTTTGTCTTTGAATCATTCAAGAGATTCGTTCAAAAATGCTGATTCATCCAGTAATAAAACTAGTAAATCTTGAGTGAGTCATTGAATCATTCATTCATAAATTACATGTGCTTTTGTTTAGTTGTCTGTTTTTTTTTTCTTCAGAATCGTGAGAAGCACAATCTCAATTAAAAAACTCAATTTATCCAGAATCATGCAGCTCTGTTTTGCACATGAACAGCTCTTAAACGAGTCCAGTTTTTATGTAGCCTGCTGATTTTTGTTCATGGTATTTCAGTTGCACTAAATGT
Source organism: Sinocyclocheilus rhinocerous (assembly GCF_001515625.1). Taxonomy (NCBI): domain Eukaryota; kingdom Metazoa; phylum Chordata; class Actinopteri; order Cypriniformes; family Cyprinidae; genus Sinocyclocheilus; species Sinocyclocheilus rhinocerous. The sequence goes on from NW_015647510.1 coordinate 1,283, forward strand.
TTTGCAAAAAGAGACAGA
>NW_015647510.1:1405-1525 GCF_001515625.1 Sinocyclocheilus rhinocerous
TTGCTGTCTATGCAGGGTCAGACAGCTCTCAGATTCCATCAAAAATATCTTAATTTGGGTTCCGAAGATGAACGGAGGTCTTGCGGGTTTGGAATGACATGAGGGTGAGTAATTAATGAC
>NW_015647511.1:0-190 GCF_001515625.1 Sinocyclocheilus rhinocerous
GTGAAAAGTTCGACTTGTCACTCCGCCATCTTGACACGCCCCCCCAAATTTACCTGGGTCTTCAGTCTATGATTAGCTCACCTCACCTTTTATCTGACAAGTCTTCGGGTTTGGGCTTATGGGGCTGTCACGTGATGAATGAACGACTCAAACCCGAAGACTCGAGAGATGAACTAATCAATTCTCTTTC
>NW_015647511.1:866-999 GCF_001515625.1 Sinocyclocheilus rhinocerous
GGTTTTCAAATTACTTTATAAGTTATTTAATGAAAAAATATGAAGGTGAGTACCTCAACTTCAGCATTATAATGATTTCACCCACGCTGGACAGAGACTGAGACGGTGCCTGTAACGAGACGTCAACAGAGTG
>NW_015647512.1:0-1006 GCF_001515625.1 Sinocyclocheilus rhinocerous
ATAATCATCATCGTTTGATTAGTCTTTCAGACCAAGACAGACCATTTGTATATTCTGTTACAATAGTAATTCCAGGCATTGCTGTGAGATTGCATGCTGCCTGAACGCTAGGGGTGTTGAAATTAATCGTTGCATCGTTGCATCGATGCATCGCGATGTGGATATGGACAATTCTGCATCGTTGCAGTAATAGACCATAATCGATTATAGCCTACTGACATCAATCACATATGCGCTTGTCACGCGAGTATTAAAAAATGCACCCACTATTGGTTATTCATTAGCAACACTACATTCATCACATGCATGCACTGTACTGCTTTAGCCTGATATATTCCTCTTATTACAAAATGTTTAATGACTCTTTATGGCAGATGAGCGTATAGCTGTGGAGTACTTGCTGGCGCAGTCTGACAGAGGAGACCTGCTTTCTCCACTGGAACATGTTGAAATCACTCCGCCAGATACACAGGTTGAAGTTCAGGAGGATGAGTGTCTGGATGTTACAATATGTGATGCAGCAGACATCAATTTAGATGCACACACCCGTGGCAGTTCCAGCAGTCATGATGATTCATTGATCTCCTCTCTGGTAATGTCAATTTTCTTGATTATTCTTAATTTAAAATTGCATAGGAATGTTAGTTTACATGAGCAATTAATTAAATTATTCAGTTAATTAAAAGATTATTAGGTAATGCTGTACAATAAGTTTTAAGTTTTTTAACATTAGCTAACCACAATAGGTAATGCTTTACAATAAGTTTTAAGTTTTTTAACATTAGCTAACCACAACTGTTAACATGAACTAATAAAGAATCTAATCTCAGCATTTACTAATGCATGATTAAACTTCAAAATGCGAACTTTAATGAACCTGAACTAACATTAACTAACAAAAAAAGTCATATTTTTATTAACTAATGAAAACGGAGATTAACAAATATTGGAAATGTAGTGTTCATTGTTAGGTCATATTAGTTAATGCATTGACCATCCTTAACTA
>NW_015647513.1:0-180 GCF_001515625.1 Sinocyclocheilus rhinocerous
ACTTACTATTGGAGAAAGCGTTACGGCTAACTTGGATCACGTGTGCCGTAATAACCTATCACATTGCAGCCTTGACGTCATTGAATTTCAGTCAGAGTTGTGCGACACTCAAGTCGCCGTTTACGGATACCATAGGAATGAATGAGAAGTGCCGTAAACTGAATCCCACCTGTCGCAAAA
>NW_015647513.1:338-970 GCF_001515625.1 Sinocyclocheilus rhinocerous
GATTCATTAAATGATAAGCTGTTTCCTCTAAAAAGCTGTTTATTCAGCGTAGTGAAGCCTCTCCTCCATTGACAGCCACAAAAAAAAAAAACGACCTCTGGTCTCCTTTCCCATGTACTGCTTATTTTACTGCAAAAGATTCACCACAAAGGAAAAAAAATCTGCCACTGGTCAGCATGGAGCATGGAGAAGTGTTAAAAAAAAAAAACACGTGAGATGTATTTTATCATACCTATGGAAGCCCGTCTCCGCCACTGAATAAAAATTTAAAAAAAAAAAGGTAATTGCGACCCTCTCCTCCATTGACAGCCACAAAAAAAAAAAAACGACCTCTGCTCTCCTTTACCCTGTACTGCTTATTTTACTGCAAAAGATTCACCACAAAGGAAAAAAATCTGCCACTGGTCAGCATGGAGCATGGAGAAGTGTTAAAAAAAAAACCACGTGAGATGTATTTTATCATACCTATGGAAGCCCGTCTCCGCCACTGAATAAAAATTTAAAAAAAAAAAGGTAATTGCGACTTTTTATCTCACAATTCTGACTTTTTTCACAGAATTGCGTGATATAAACTCACAATTGCGAGCTATAAAGTCAGAATTGCGAGATATAAAGTCACAATTGCGAGATAA
>NW_015647513.1:1146-1298 GCF_001515625.1 Sinocyclocheilus rhinocerous
AAAGTCAGAATTGCGTGATATAAACTCGCAATTGCGAGTTAAAGTCCAATTTTGTGGGGGGAAAGACTGATATGTTAAAAAAAATAAAATAAATAAAATAAAAAAAATCAGAATTGCGAGATATAAACTCGCAATTGCGAGAAAAAAAAGTC
>NW_015647514.1:0-1539 GCF_001515625.1 Sinocyclocheilus rhinocerous
CATGACTTGACTCGTGCTCTACACGCGTGTCTCTGTGTTTCCTACATTTCATTTCTGATTCCTTCTTATAGTGTTGAAAACAAATGAAATGTGAAATCTGAGTTTTGATGTGTTTGAAATGTTTCGGATTACTTTTATATGAAATATAAAATCTGTTCCCATTCTAGTGTTGTTTTTAAAACAGTTTTTAAAATTCTAATCATTTAAGATTTTAATGTTAATGTTTTTTTTTTGATAGACAAACTCTATTTTTAAATTTCTACCCAGTTAGTGAAATTAGCAAACTGTATATTCAAATCTACTGAAGATGATGAAAGAGCTCATTTGATACTCAGTTTGACCTTTAGGGAGCCACCATCACTATTTCCAGCATGTGATGCTAATCGAGGCAGAGTGAGAATATGAAAGAGAAGCACACAAGTAAACAGTGACCATAATGTTGAATCTTGAGCGATTGTTCTGTGACCCAAAACATGCCATGGAAACTTGGATTGAGTCGGAAGCTTTAATCTGAATGTGTCCTGATTGATTCTGAGCCTCTAATCAAAACAACACTTGATTCTTTCAGATCATTAGCTCTTTTAACAACCACATACACAACTAATGTGATCTCTCTGTGTTTTCTGTCAGGAGCGAGAGTTGTCTCAGCCGGAGCTGGACGGTGAGTATCACATCATCTGACCACATCACATCTCAGATTATCACATTACAGATCATCACATCACAAATCATCACATTACAGATCATCACATCACAGATCATCACATCTCAGATCAATCATCACATCAGAGATCATCACATCACAAATCATCACATCTCAGATTATCACATTACAGATCATCACATCACAAATCATCAAATCACAGATCATCACATCACAAATTATCACATCGCAAATCATCACATCACGTCTCCACTCAACATCATCACATCTCAGATCATCACATCACAGATCATCAAATCACAAATCATCACATCGCAGATCATCACATCACAAATCATCACATCACAAATCATCACATCACAAATCATCACATCTCAGATCATCACATCTCAGATCAATCATCACATCACAGATCATCACATCACAAATCATCACATCTCAGATTATCACATTACAGATCATCACATCACAAATCATCATATCACAGATCATCAAATCACAGATCATCACAGATCATCACATCTCAGATCAATCATCACATCACAAATCATCACATCACAGATCATCACATCACAGATTATCAAATCACAAATCATCACATCATATCACAACATATCACAAATCATCACATCACAGATCATCAAATCACAAAACATCACATCACAGATCATCACATCACAGAGCATCACCTCACAAATCATCACATCACAGATCATCAAATCACAAATCATATCACAGATCATCAAATCATCAAACATCACATCACAGATCATCACATCACAGAGCATCACCTCACAAATCATCACATCACAGATCATCAAATCACAAATCATCACATCACAACATATCACAAATCATCACATCACAGATCATCA
>NW_015647514.1:8946-11346 GCF_001515625.1 Sinocyclocheilus rhinocerous
ATCACAAATCATCACATCACAGATCATCAAATCACAGATCATCACCTCACAAATCATCACATCGCAGATCATCAAATCACAAATCATCACCTCACAGATTATCACATCACATCATATCACAGCTCCGCTCAACATCAGCACACGCCTGCTTGTGTTCCAGAGCTGGCCGAGGCCTTCAAGGAATTCGATTACGATCAGGACGGCTATCTGAACTATAAGGATCTGGCCGAGTGCATGCGGACGATGGGCTACATGCCCACAGAGATGGAGCTGCTGGAGATCATCCAGCAGATCAAGATGAGGCGTCAGTATTTGTACTTGAGTAATATAATAAACTCAAGTATCATATATCAGCGTCTCAGGACACATGGTGTTTTTGTGTGTTCAGTTGGAGGTCTGATGGATTTCGATGATTTCTGTGAGTTGATGGGTCCCAGGATGATGGTGGAGACGGCGGATATGCTGGGACTCAAAGAGCTCAAAAGCTCCTTCTGTCAGGTACAAATACAACCACAAACACTCATCAGTCACTACATAGATCTACAGGTTACACTATATTATACACTGTTCAAAAGGTTTTAAAATAAATTAATACTTTTATTCATCAAGGACACATTAAATTGATCAGTAAGACATGTGACAGTAAGACATTTATAATATTACAAAAGATTTCATTTCAAATAAACGCTGTTCTTTTGAACTTTCTATTAATCTGTGAATCCTGAAAAATAAAATGCATCACAGTTTCCACAAAAATATTGTGCAGCACAACAGTTTTCAACATCTTCAAAATGTTTCTCGAGCAGCAAATCAGCATATTAGAATGATTTCTGAAGATCATGTGACACTGAAGACTGCAGTAATGATGCTGAAAATACAGCTGCGCATCACAGAAATACATTACAGTTTAACAGAGATTCACACAGAAAACAGCTGTTTTACACTGTAATAATATTTCACAATTTTACTGTATTTTTTATTTTAAAAAGCAGCCTTGGTGAGCAGAAGAGACTTTCAAAAACATTAACAAATCACAATGACACTCATTGCGTGTTTTTACTGAGGGGTTTGTTTAAATCAAATCAAATCACTTTTATTGTCACATCACCAACAGCAGGTATGTCGTGGTGACAGTGCAGAATACAATTGACACGTTTAACAAATAACAGTATACTTTTATGTACAGTATATACACTATATAAAACAATAAACATACAAACATAATACTTTTGTATATTTATTGTTATATATCATTCACACTGATTAATACAACATTTTACTCCTAAAAACATGGTGAAAATGTGTTAGTTTTCTGTCTGTTGACATTATTTTCTGATTTATGGAGTGATAAAAAAAGGAATCCAAACCCCGCTCTGGAAAAACCTACTGAATCAAACTACAGTTTTGAACCTGAGTGGATTCAGTGTTCAGATTCATGTGCTGGACTTGTATGCAAATTAGCGCATATTTAATTAGATGCCTCATTTGCATATTTGAACATAACATTTCACAACACAACTTGTAATGCAAAAACTGTAAAAAAAAAAAAAAAAAAAAAAAAGTGTGTCAAAATCAGTCAATTGTAGTATGGTGAATCTATTTTTTGAACCCTATTCATCCGTGATGTCTTGCTTCAAATGTAATCGAGCAGTGAATGGACTGTGTGTGTTTGTGCTCAGTTTGACGCTGACGGTGATGGGAAGATCTCTCTGGATGAGATGAAGGAGGCTTTGAAGACTCTGTTAGGAGAGAAACTCAAGAAAGGAGAGCTGGAGGAGATCCTGAAGGAGCTGGACCTGAACGGAGACGGAACCGTGGATTTCGACGGTGAGAGATAATAATAGTTTATAATATAATGACATGCTGAAATGGAAGCATTCAGGGATGTGAAGCAGCAGTGATCTGATGTTGTTGTCTCTTCCAGAGTTTGTGATGATGCTGTCGGTGCGATAACACCCTTCCTCATCCAACAGCAGACGATTCGGGGAAACCTGGAGATATCTGGGCTCTTGATTACTGTGTGCATTGCTCTATAGTTTTGCTCTACTCTATAGTATGTCATGGACTAGATGTTGGTCTTTGTGGACTAGTAACTATAATAGTTTAAATCTGTTCATTTTGTACACCGGTTCCTAACATACGAATGGAGGTTGCCAAGCGTTTTCTGTGAAATGAGTTCATGAATGTCTGGGAAAGTCATGGATATTAATTCTGGCCTGATCATAAAAGTGTGACTTCATCACAAACTAGCTTCAGGTAGAAAAAACAACTCCTTCGTAACATGTGTTCTAAATGTTTTACATGATTTGTTACAGTGATGCATTGCCGTGTGTAGATGACTGTGATTTAATGTAAAATACTGTACATGTGTCTGATGTGTAACTGTATAGAGGGATTTTA
>NW_015647515.1:0-730 GCF_001515625.1 Sinocyclocheilus rhinocerous
GCAAATTACACAGCAGCCTTTATGGTTAGAGAACCATAGGTTACAAAACAAACACACACACACTTTTGTCCATTGTTAGATGCTAGTTTAATGATGCTATGGCATGACATGGAATATGTAGAAATTTGTGTAAGCTGGACAATAATCAATCATTTGTAATCTATAATTTTTTCCTAATGACAATTTTATGATTATTTTATATACTACAAACAATCAATTTTCTGCACAGAATAAGGTAGAAAATATACTTTATAGTTTCTGTACTGTAATAAATTATATGTCAATTAGCACTGCATCATTCATACATTTTATTTATTTATTGTGTTTATTGTCTTAACGTTTCAGTTCATTCTGCTTTTTTATCGCTACATCAGTTCATTCTGCTTTATATACAGCTTAGCTGCAGATATAGCCTGCCACATCTTAAGTTCTATGAGCGCGAGATCAGTGCGAAAACTTCTTTATTAACTTCTTTATTAACATTTTCATACAATAAAATGCTATAGTACTTAACTTTTCCTATCCATCGGCGAATGATGATTCTGAAAGAAAACGTGCCCAATGTCTGTTTTCTATAGCAACGAACGCTACTTTCATGCATCTGATTATCAGATAAACCTCGCGCTCTTATTTCAAGGTTGTTGTTAATGCTGTGGTTATAATAACAGTTTCCTTCGTACATTCGGTTCAACGCACTTGTTAAAACACATTTATCATTCAATGGAACTGT
>NW_015647515.1:816-1072 GCF_001515625.1 Sinocyclocheilus rhinocerous
AAATGCGCAGCCTTCGACTGCTCAGGTAATGTCGTCGGCATGACCGAGAGACATTGAAAAAATACAGAAAAGTAAAACTACTTCACTTTAGCATTACTGGCCACGAGTACTAAGGAGAGATCACACATCAGCTGCTCAAAAAATGTGTCAGCGAGACGAATGGAGTGCGAGCGCAATCTTGTGACAGTCACAGGCTTTAAATAGTGGAGCATGTGAAGGAGAGATGCGAGGCACGAACACTGTTCAAGGTCTCCAT
>NW_015647516.1:0-1417 GCF_001515625.1 Sinocyclocheilus rhinocerous
TAGACGTCCAGGCCTTTTCATGTTGCTGAGCTCACCAGTGTATTCTTTTTTTTTTCTGAATGTACCAAACTGTTGATTTGGCCACTCCTAATGTTCCTGCTGTCTCTCTGATGGATTTGTTTTGTTTTTGAAGCCCAACAATTGTCTGTTTCACTTGTTCTCTCTGATGGATTCGTTTTGATTTTGAAGCCTAACAATGGTCTGTTTCACTTGTATGGAGAGATGCTTTGACCGCATGATGTGGATTCACAGCAACAGCTTCCAAATGCAAACGGCACACTTAACTCCAGACCTTTTACCTGCTTAATTGATGTAGAAATAATGAAGGAATAGCCCACATCTGTCCATGAGTCAACTGTCTAATTACTTCTGGTCCCTTGAAAAAGGGGGAGGTACATATTAAAGGGCTGTAATTCCTTAACCTTTCCTCCAATTGTGATGATAATACCCTCAAATTAAAGCTCAGAGTGTGCACTTTAAGACCATTTTCATTATATAACTGTAACTCAAATATGTTTTGGTCAGCAGCTAAAGTAATACAAATTTTGCCTGTGTCCACATATATTTGGACCTGAAAAAAAAAGTGTGATTTTCTAGATCTGTAAAAACTTTAAATTAGTTATGCTAGTTATGCTAAGCTCTAAAATATTTTATTGAGTATAATTTGTAAGTAATTGTGTGTCAATGTAAGTTATGCATTTGTCAAAAAGTAATGTAAATTTAAAAACTTTAAATTAGTTATGCTAAGCTCTAATGTACAGCGCTCTCTTCCACCTTCAATACCATGACTAATGTGAGAACCTTGAGTAAGACACTGAGCCCACTGCTCCGGGTGTGTGTTCACGGTGTGTGTGTTTGTGCACTACTCACTGCTGTGTGTGTGTGTGTGTGCACTTGTGATGGATAAAGGCAGAGCGCAAATTCAGACTATGGGTTTACCATACTTGGCCACACATCACGTCACATTATAATATTTTCAGAGTGATGAGCTCAGTGTTGAAGTTTAGAAATGTTATTGCTGGCTGGGAAAGTTCAGTTTGTTTGACTGCAGAGGTTGAAAAAACATACAGTAAATACAATCACTTGTAATATGATTTAATCGTTTGTCACTTTTGACCAGTAGGTGCTGCTGTGTCCAAATTGTGATTTTTGATCAAATTTGATGGAAATTAGTCCAAAGCAGTGCTTGAAGTGGGCTGGTACGCACCAGTACGCAGAATTAGTCCAAGTGCTTGAAGTGGGCCGGTACGCACCAGTACGCAGTACCGGCACTTCCATATTTTAGCCTTTAGAGTACCTGCACTTTTTTGTGCGTACCGCCACTTCTGACATGTTGCCGGTAGGGTTGCGACGGTGAGGAAATTTTCCCTCTGCGGGGCGGGGGCGTTCCCTCTTTTCCTCGCTTTCCTTCGCTTTT
>NW_015647517.1:0-106 GCF_001515625.1 Sinocyclocheilus rhinocerous
CGAGGGGCTGGTCACTCGCCTCCCAAATCTGCATGAGGGGGCTGGGAAAATGGATTAGAGTATTTGAAGAAGAAACTATGGGCAAACTTTTGGCTGTGGGGGACAT
>NW_015647517.1:259-506 GCF_001515625.1 Sinocyclocheilus rhinocerous
ATGCATTCCGTCCAGCAGTGTGGCAGGCCCTGCGTGCGGAATACCCAATCAGACTGGACCCTAAATCATTAAAAGGACAGGATCTGGGTGACACAGAAAATCCAACCACATATGTCCAGAGACAGCTGAAAAGGTGGAAACAAGAGACCCATTAATGGCAACATTGTTTAGACAGGCTGTGACTGATGCTATGCCACCAGCCGTAAAGAGCAGGCTGGAAGATGTGGTCGGTTTAAACTCTAAAATG
>NW_015647518.1:0-1970 GCF_001515625.1 Sinocyclocheilus rhinocerous
CTCCAGTCTCATATCACTTACTAATTTCCCCACTCTCCAACCAAACAGGGGGAACATACTTCTTCTTCTTCTTTTTGTTCAATGGCCGTTCACTCCTTAGGAGTATTACCGCCACCTACTGTATATCTTGCGCACATGGGTGATGAATCTGTACTGAAGGAATAAAAATAATAATAATAATTTGTAATGCCCTACCCACCCCAGAGCATCAGAGCCCAAGCTTCAGCTGGCGCTGCGTGTTCAGCTCCTCCAGCTTCCACACTGTGCTCCTCAACCTTCGAGATGGGCAGAAGCATCATGATCCTCATCCTCAAACACTAAATCCTGTGGTCTAATCCTGTGAGGGGAACAGACTTCGACACAACACCGGATTATGACGCGGCGGTGACCTGTTTAAAGGCCCCCCGGTTTAAATCGCGGTCACCCCTACTAGTTAATGTAGTAGACGCAGGCAGTGTCCATACAGTTGGTTTTTTCAGCACTGCAACATTGCATAGGTCACAGTTGTTGCAACCACATATTTTATATATTATCCTCTTATTTATTTGGAGCCCTTTTCGTTTGCTTTAGGCTATTTTGTAATTTTATTTTCTTTTATTTATTTATTTTTTTACATTTTTATTTCTTGTTATACACTGCAAAAGTTGTAAATAAAACAAAGATTAATGGAGTATGTTTTACAAAAATTAAAAATTTCACATTGAATTCACTGTGTTACTTACCATTTCTTTGTAATTATTTGTGAAAATTGTTCTACACGCATTATTTATTTATTATCCCCAGTAAATAACGAATGAGAAATGTTATCTTATAAGTTTAAGTTTTAGTTCATTTATAAGTTTCATTTCTGACTGTTTCTGTTTGTTCTGCAGGTGTCTTTATTGATGGAAAAGAAACAAGTAATGGAGAGTTAGTGTCAGTTACAGAGGGAGATTCAGTCACTCTAAAGTCTGGTGTTACTGACATACAGACAGATGACGGGATTGAGTGGAGGTTCAATGGAACTCGTATAGCTAAAATCAGCAGTGACTCCAGTGAGATATGGGTTAAACCTGATGGGTCATTCAAAGACAGACTGCAGCTGGACAGTCAGACTGGAGATCTCAAGATCAGCAACATCAGAACCACAGACTCTGGACTCTATAAAGTAAAGATCAACAGCCCCGGAAGGTCCCCCCCAGAGATGATATTCACTGTCAAAGGTATGTCTTTTTTATAGAATAGTGTTATTTATCACTCTACACTCTCAGAACACATTTGTACCATCATGGGGATGGGGCGGGGGCTGAACGTAAACGGATTTTAGACTGTTTTCAGAAAATTTCCGATGGCATTTTCTTTTCATTTGACCTCTGTTTAATGAATATTAAAGTAGTGTTCATAAGCGCAGCTCTGATTTTTACAGCATTAACCAAGGAAACACTATATTGTGGCTGTCAAAGAATGAATTTGCATATTTAGCACAATTTCACAAAGCTAAAGTCACACCCTTCTGTTTGCCTTAAATCTTGAAATTATGCAATTTAATTTAAATAAAAAATAAATGCTCATGCACCATGTATGTAGCATCTCTTTGGAAAAGCAGTGGTTGCCTCTAATTTTAAATAGCTACAGATATTTTTTAAGGCCTGTAATAGAGCAAATAAACATCTTGTTTATGTAGACTGTCAACCTTTCTTGTCTCTTGCTTAAAGAAAAAAACATCAGTCAGTATCACAATCAGCCCATTTGCTTGTAAAAAAAATTGGCAATTGGGATTTGCTATAAAATAATGATTGGTGCATGTCTATACTGCATGGTCTCCACAAACAGTCATAACTTTGACTGACTATTGAGAGAAAGTCAAGAGTGAGGGAATACACTGGTCCACTTAAACAGGTATACACAGTAAATATACACACACATAAACACGCACAGAGTTAATCTGTGTGTATTTTGAATGACAATGTGTATATATGGGTGGTGTCCAA
>NW_015647519.1:0-956 GCF_001515625.1 Sinocyclocheilus rhinocerous
TGGAGATAAGTGTTTGCTTTAGTTGGGCTTTTGACCCTTGACTTTTTAACATTTGCTTTTCTCTGGTTGCTGTAATTGTGTTTATGAGACACAGTGGTTATGATAAAACAAATTAAGAGAAAATGGGTTTAGCTTATATTGGCTGTCTTATTGATAATGACATAGTTGTCATGTTGTAGCAGGTTCACTGATGTCATCAACGGTAATGAGTAATATAATTTATGTTATTGGTCACATAATTAGTGAAATAATGTGAAGCGCTTTAAAATCACTTTGCACAGCAGTTTAGAACATCTGTACTGTTTAGACACACAGACATCAAGAATCAGCATATGAATCTCAGCAATGGTGATGATCATCAGACAGATTCATATGCTGAGATTCATATGCTGATTCTATGAATCTCAGCAATGGCAGTGCATTCTGGGTGCACCAATCATAACTCATCCATGGCTCCCAGCATGCATTGCAACATGAATAAATTATGCAGCTGCATTGTCTTGGTATTTTCTTTTATTCTTATTCTTACTCTTTGCTTTTATTTTTGTTATTTTTTGTTGTGACTTTTTACTGCCTTGTTTTGTCACGTTCAAAAATCATGTAAAAATTATCAGAATATTTTGTCACCATTGAGATTCACATACTGATTCTTCATGTCTATGAGTGCCAGAATTAAAACCTTGTTATGAACCATATTTATGAAAGTCAATTATAAAGTGTTTCTCACATTGTTATCTCATATAACTGCAACAACACAGAAATTATAAAAGCACTACAGTTTTAGATAAATTGCAATCAGAGACTAAGACACATGATATGATTTTATCATAAGTTCCTTGTGTGTTTAATACACACAATTGTGCCAGCCAAAGAGAAACTTAAATTTAAAAAGTCAAGGGTCAAGAGGCAACTAAAGCAACCACTATTCACAAAAACGGTAAGTTGAAAAAAAAAAA
>NW_015647519.1:2087-2354 GCF_001515625.1 Sinocyclocheilus rhinocerous
GATTTGTTTTATTTCGTTAAGTAGTAATTTAAAGCTTTCTATATATTTTGATCATGTCTGAGTTTAGGTTCACCATTGTGAAGCGCTCCTGTTCAAGCCCGAGACGGCAGAAAGCATTTGTTTTCTTTATTTTATAAAAGCACAACATTTTGTTGATATTGCGAGTGCACACAAATAAAACTAGACCCTTTACAATTTAGAATGATGTATTACTCTTACCTTTGAGCAAAAATGACTGCGTATTTTAAGTTGTTTCCACTGTTAGAA
>NW_015647520.1:0-279 GCF_001515625.1 Sinocyclocheilus rhinocerous
TTTTTTCAGAATGAGTCCGATACCGATACTTTCATTTTTGGTACTTGCCGATACAGATGTATTTTCACAGCATTTGTAATTTTTTTTAAATATTGGGTACAGAAACAAAATAACAGTAGTAATAATAATAATAATATGAATAATTTTAGTTGACTTCATTTAGCAAACAGATATTACCTTCAGTTATTTCCACAATTAATTATACCTGTTAAAATGTATTGTATAAGCTTTTGTTACTTTCACTGTTCATTTTAATGGCGCATTAGAGCTGCTCCATTG
>NW_015647520.1:354-553 GCF_001515625.1 Sinocyclocheilus rhinocerous
GAGTTAATGTAAATAGCCTCTGCCAACAAATTGGTCTATTTGTCCTTAAAGTAAATACACTCTGTTTCTTTTTAGAGCTGCTTGACAGGGGAATCGAATTATGTTTGCATAATTGAAATATTATTTTTATTTATATATTTTATTTATATATTATATTGCATGCGCTAATGGAGCGAACAGCAATCAAGATCATGCAACA
>NW_015647521.1:0-1118 GCF_001515625.1 Sinocyclocheilus rhinocerous
GCAAACACTTTAAACAAATAAGGTGCTTTTTTACAGCAGTATTCCGTTTGCATAGTACAGTAGCAGTTAAAATATTTATGGTAAATCTCAACTTATAACATTAATGTAATCAAATTAAATATAAAACCAAAGCTATTTGCCACTGCCAGGGCATTAACGTTTTATAGAAAATATTTTATAGTTTGTTATATAAAAACAAGTTATGCTCCGAGTCCAGAGCCTCCATCATAACATTATAACAGGCACCTTCGAGACCTGCACTATCGCGGGACCTAACGCAGCAGAGTGTGGCGCGGTACAACGAGTGCGGGTGCGGGCGTGCAGACACTCGTTTGTGCGAATAAGGGTGTACTCACACTAGGCAATATTATCCGTGCCCTTGCGCGTTTGACCCCCGAAGCCCAGTTCGCTTGACTAGTGTGATCACTCCGTGCTGCGCTCGGGTGTGGTTCGTTTAGCCGTCCCTGGCTTGGTTGGAACATGTGGGCCAGAGCGCGGTTCACTTATATATAGATCAGTGAGTATGAGCGCTAACCGCGCCGGAACGCGGAACTTATGATACGTGCTGCATGATTGCGTGAACATTTCTGAGCAGCAAGAGTGATAGATCTGTAAAGCAGTATATTGTGAGAGAGGGCCGTGTGTTACCGCGTCCCAAACGACTCAAAATAATAAACCACAAAGTTAACAAAACGATGCACTCCACTGTGCTGAGCGAGTGCGCTTCTCTTCTGTCTTCACGTGCTATCGGAAACTTCCTATTTCCCACTTATGAAGTCATGATTACGAGCATGTTGCATTCTTTTCTGTTACAAATAACAGTGGACAGTGGTTTGTGAATGTTGATGCTTAACCTAAATATTTTGATCGGGAACATTCATGTGAGCGCTGCTGCAGTCTTAGGCCCACCCCAAATGCTCTCATTGGTTGAGACGCGTACTCATCCCAAGCCAGTACTGATCAACATCCCACCCCTCCTGTGACCCATGGTTTGTCTGTGTGTGTTCAGCCAGTGAGCAACGGACTTTCATCCATATGGTTTGTCTGTATGTGTATTCAGAGCCAGTGAGCAGCGGACTTTCATAAAAATAAAAAACTGCGTTAATGCGCGATAAAAT
>NW_015647522.1:0-3860 GCF_001515625.1 Sinocyclocheilus rhinocerous
TCGACTCTGAATCATTGAAACGAGTCATTTTTAAAACGAGTCCCAAGCCGTTTCATGTTGAAGTCAATATGAAACATTAGCATATTGCCTGCCCACATGTTGGTCTGAATGAAAATGCAAATTCATTATTTGCCACTAGGTGCCGCTTTTGGAGCGGTAAAAGCTCACAAACACTGCTTTAAATGAAATCGACCAATCACCTGAGGGGTTTGAAAAATGAATCGTTGAACGAATCGTTTGGGAGTCATTGAACAAATAAGATTAAAATAAATGCATATTATAAGACAATGAACGTGTTTTTTGACCTTGCATGCATGTCAACCTGTTGTTGGGGACTCCCAAAACCAAAATATGAACCTTTCATAACCCATAATAGGGGCACTTTAAAGCTATTATTGTCTTAAATAAGAAAGCATCAAGTAGATATTATAAATAGTAGCTTTAGAGACTATTAGAGGCGCGAGGACTGGGATTGGGAACCGCTGAGCTATGGAACATTAAAGAAGATCATTTGTGAAACATCTCAGTATGTTTTGTTCATACAATCAGAGTCATTGGTAACTAAATCAGCTTTGTTACCAACAGTCTTTAAAATACTTTCCTTTAAGTTGCACAAAAGAAAGTATGTCCTTCAGATTTGAAGCAACATGAGGGTAAATAAATAATGACAGAATTTGTATTTTTTGGGGGAACTATCCACTTAATGTTTTTATTTATTTATTTATTTTTAATGAAATACTCTAAATAAGAAACTTAAACCACCAGCAGGTGGTTGTAAATGTAAGAAAGAATGGCCGCTGTGTTGCTCACAGACGCACAACAGTTCTGCTGAGGCTTTATAGGTAATATTTTTGTTGGCAAAATTAAGCGAAAACAGATAATACTGTGTTAAAAACATAATTCTTAATTAGTTCAATATCATTTTAAATTCTTATTTACTGAACTGTTGCATAAAATCACATTTAAACATATTCAGGACAAAACAGCACTCGCTTGATATTGATCTCGCTGCTCGTGTGATATCGAATATCATTCATATGATATAAATATGAGACAAAAACTCACATGGGCATTTTTCCCCCAATATCTTGAATTTTAGGGCCTAACTGCATTTATGTAGTTGTTGCCCTGCATCATATTTGTCAACAATCAACTGTATGAAACATAAGATGATGTACAGGTCTGGGGGCGGGGACAGTTCATTAACTGCGTTAAAATATTTTAATTGTGCTAATTAAATTAGATTAAATTAACACTTAATTGTGTTAAAAGTTACATGCGGTAGCCATGCTGGAGCATTTCCTGAGCATCAACCCGGTGAGTGAACAGCAATATGAAAGCGGCTTCACGAGACTAATGATGAGCATAGACAACAGACAGAGAATTAAATTTAGCGTTTTTATTTCCAACATGCGCTCATTCATGGCTGTATTATTTAATTAATGCAAAGTTACGTCTTTATTGGGTGAGGACTTGACGGATTATCTTATGTGACTCCGACTTCATGAGACGATGAGCATAGACAATAGAGAGCGAATTAAATTCAGCACTTTTATTTCCAACATGCGCTCATTCATGGCTGCATATTATTTAATTCACGCAAAGTTTCGTCTTTATTGGGACAGGACTTGACGGCTTACTTTACGTGACTCCGTGAGTTCGTCTCTATTTCTTCGAGCCAAGCTGCATAAACTGCATATCAGGCATTTATATAATGCATCTAATTTGTGCATTAAATGGCTGTTATGTTAAATAAAGTTTACTAACTACAGTAAATCAAGTACCTGTGCACGCCTTTGTTGTTGTCTTGTTTCCCCTCAGATGCGCTGCAATGGTGATCCTGCGCACAATTCTCAAAACATTTACGCGTTTATCAGTAAATCCGATATTACAAAACTGATATCCGATTATTGTAAAATGCTTGAATATCGGGAAAAATATCGGTAAATCGATATATCGGTCGATATCTAATATATTTACATATCTAGAAACGTGAAATAATGTGCTTGTTAATCTTTACTAATAAATGCATTAAACATTACCTAATAATTAACATTTCATGTAAATTAAAATGCTTACAAATGTCATAAAACTTCTAATTCATATGATCATGCACATCTTGAAAATCTACAAATGATTTTAACAGATGTTATACAATAATTAAAAGCTTTTATTAATACACAACACCTTTGCTGCTGTTGAGGTGTGATACGGGTAGGTTAGGGACATGTTTGGTGTATGGGTTGGTTTAAGGTTGGGTCAACAAGTGTACAGGGGTCAATTTTGGCGCTTTTCCACTGCGTGGTACGACTCGGCTCGGTACGGCACGGCACGGCACGGTTTGCGTTTCCACTGCAGTTCAGTACCTCTTTAGAGTGGGCGGGATTATTCACCTGTCGTTATAGTTGCGCCGCCTCTACTACCACGACTCCTAAAAAAAACGTTTTCATTCCGCATCGCCCCATCAAGCTCTCGCTGGATCCGCTCCTCTGCTATCAACGGTCAGTTGCTTTTCAAAAAGTATAATTGATGTATATAGTGTTTTATTTTAATATTTGTTCATTCAATTTCTTGAATGCTACTGCTAAATACTGTACCTGAAAAATAAAGCACTGTTTGTTTTATTTGTATATTATGTGTATTTGTAATGTACATCTTTGTTGTTATTTTCTAATAACAAAGATAAAATAATGACAAAGATTTGGCCTAAATGTCTGCCATTCTTTTTTATTTTATATTTTGTTAAGGTGTAAGAGGTGTTATGTTTCTGCACTTCCATTTTTAGCAAATTAAGAAAACTTTGTCTAAAAACAATTTTTGTGATGTTTGTATTTTTTGTGCTCTGTATGGAACATCAGTGCCTGTTTAAGTGATGAACTCCATTACTTGTGTTTGTTTTCAGACATGATAACAGACGTTTTATACTTGTGCTACAACTTTTTGGCATGTGCTACAAAACTTTCAGCCTCTGTAGTACCAGAGAATAATGGGTTCCAGTTCGGTAGGTGTGTCGGGAGAGTGCAGGTGTGATAGAGCATCGGCTTTGCAGTTGCGATCTCCGGGACGGTAAGTGATGGTGAACTGGAACCGAGTGAAGAACAATGCCCATCTGGCTTGACGTGGGTTGAGA
The DNA here is from genome assembly GCF_001515625.1 of Sinocyclocheilus rhinocerous. Classification (NCBI taxonomy): domain Eukaryota; kingdom Metazoa; phylum Chordata; class Actinopteri; order Cypriniformes; family Cyprinidae; genus Sinocyclocheilus; species Sinocyclocheilus rhinocerous. The sequence continues at coordinate 3,131 of NW_015647522.1, forward strand.
GATATTGTAGATTCTTATGGTCGGTGATGACAGTGAAAGGATGGTTGGCTCCCTCCAGCCAGTGACGCCACTCCTTCAGAGCTAATTTGATGACGAGCAGTTCCCGGTTGCCGATGTCGTAGTTCTGCTCCGCTGGGGTCAGTTTTCTGGAGAAGTAACAGGGTTTCTGCAGGATTTTTAAGCTCAAATTTAAGATTTTTTAAAGACCTGCACAAATAAAATTAATACCATATGAGCGGGGTAGGGCAATGTAAAATTACTGTAATTTACAGTTCAGATACAAGTTTTCACAAAAACTAAAAGTTTTATAAAATGATAAACTTGATAAACTTTACTTTAAACCATTTTTAAGAAAGTATTAATTACTATATTAATTTAAACAATTATTAACAATAAACTATATCAATTAAATAACAAATTAGGGGTGTGCGATATTGACAAAAAATGATATCTCGATAATTTACAGGGATTTTATCGATAACGATAATTAGACGATATTTTGCTGAATGTGTTATTGTGCTGATATCTTATCTCTAATTGTGCTGACAGCTGACTCCTGAATTTTTTTATATTCTTCATATTCTGTGTGGTCAGTTCACAGCAGTGACAGCAGTGATTAATTTCCAACTAGTTTTATGGGCACTTTTACCTTTAAGCCATTTTTTCTAAAAGTGTGCAAAGTGTGCAGAGTCAAATTCTTGCATTTGGGCTGTTACCAAGCAAATTAAAT
>NW_015647522.1:10383-10771 GCF_001515625.1 Sinocyclocheilus rhinocerous
ATCAATTAAATAACATAAATTAGGGGTGTGCGATATTGACAAAAAATGATATCTCGATAATTTACAGGGATTTTATCGATAACGATAATTAGACAATATTTTGCTGAATGTGTTATTGTGCTGATATCTTATCTCTAATTGTGCTGACAGCTGACTCCTGAATTTTTTTATATTTTTCATATTCTGTGTGGTCAGTTCACAGCAGTGATGTAAATGAATCCTATCCAACTAGTTTTATGGGCACTTTTACCTTTAAGCCATTTTTTCTAAAAGTGTGCACCATCTTTTGAGTCAAATTCTTGCATTTGGGTTGTTACCAAGCAAATGAAAACAAAATGTATCTTTGCAATGCAGAGGTAATACAGAAGCTGCATCTGAAGTGGCATTT
>NW_015647522.1:11060-11518 GCF_001515625.1 Sinocyclocheilus rhinocerous
ATCTTTGCAATGCAGAGGAAACACAGAAGCTGGATCTGAAGTGGCATTTAGATGCATTTACACACTGTTTAATGCAGCTCTGAGGGACATTAAATACTTTAACGTGCAGTTACAAATGCATAAATAATGTTTTGATATTTTAAACATTGAAAACTGATGTTTGAAATTATGTTAAAAATGAAAAGGTACCTTAAATCTGAAATTAAAACCGCCAGTAGGTGACAACAAGTGACTATTAAGTGAGTCATTAGCCCTATTCGCACAGGATTAGTATTATCTGGGGACCTTGTGTGATTTTGAAATTACACCCCCCACATCTGAATTTCGTGTGGTGCATTCGCACGCGCTAAGCGAAGCCTGTGATTTTACTCGAATTTACTGACTTGTCTCCCGGATACTCGGATGTCAAGGCTTTGAGAGTCCCGTTCTATGGTCCAGATGGATTTAAAAAAAAGAAA
>NW_015647522.1:11627-13069 GCF_001515625.1 Sinocyclocheilus rhinocerous
CCAAAATACTATCAAACACTCCAACGCAGCTCCATTCTTTGCGAAAGATGGATAAAAAGGCGCACAGCAAACAAAAACCTCGAAAAATGATATGCGACCCGCCAAATGCTGGCCGAATCACAGAGATGCCGATTCGCACGGGACTATTATCACAGGACCTCGGTGTTCGGCGAAATATGGTAGGTCATTTGCGGGGGAATTTTTACTTTACAAATTACAGACATGGCCGATTCGCACGGGATTAAGAGCACAGACAACCTCCGCAATTATTACAAATGACTGGAGGTCACCAGGTAATACTAATCCCGTGCGAATAGGGCTATTGAGATTGAACTGAGTCATTTAAACGGTTGATTCATTCAGGAACGAATTACCGTCATGTTGCTCAGAGACACAAAACAGCGCAGTGGCTGTGTTTGGAATGATTTTTGTTGGAGAAATAGAGCAAAAACAGGAAATATGGCGTCTAAAACGTAAGTCTCTTAATATTAACTTCTTGTTTATTGAACTGTTGTATAAAATCATTATCACATTTGTAATCATGCTGACTTTTGGAGAGAAAAAACTGCACTTTTCGTGTGATATTAACTATATGAAATGATATACATATATACATTTTCTGTGCCATATTTTAATATACTGATTCATGCAGTGAAAGAATGCACTATAAATGCGCATACGCACTAGTTTAACCTGCTAGACTTCATCTAATGTATGCGCGCACTCTGTAGGTGTTTTGTTTGGTTTTCGTGATATACTCGATAATATCAAATCACACATCGTTAAAACATCAATTACGATATTATCGCAGACCATACATATCTACATATCATATGTTTAGATTTTTATGATGCATTGTCTTCTTATCGATACACCAGTTCACATTCAAAGCTCTGCGTGTTTTCAAGGTAAAAAAATGGGTTTGAACTCTGAACAAAACAACAGTTTTATCATTCTCTGCCAGCAGGTGGAGCGGTTGGTAGAAATATCACTGTTTCCCCGGTAACGGCAGAACACAAAGCAGCACAGCACCTGATTTTGAACGTGCAGCGCTTGTGTTTATTCAATGAAATCATAGCCTTTTGAAGTTTAATGTTCACATTCAGCCATATCGCAATTCTGGTCTTTCCGTCCCCAAATTTAAGACCTCTTGAAATCATAATTAAGACTTTCTTGTACAATTTAAGACTTTTTAAGGCCTTAAATTTGATACAACTAAATTTAAGACTTTTTAAGACCCCACGGAAACCCTGAGAGTGCATGCACCAACTGCTGGGCCATGGCTCCAATCTAAACTACCATTTTGAACCACCAACTCAAAAACGTCATGTGGAGTCAAGTTTCCCTTTCCCTCACATTTCCAATCCATCAACTTCGGCTAAAACAGGGTTTTTTTCCGATTAGTAATAATGAGCCATAAGCATGCATTTAAAGTAAGGGGA
>NW_015647523.1:0-1505 GCF_001515625.1 Sinocyclocheilus rhinocerous
TCCAATACTCTGCCATTGTACGTATGTGTAGTCTATTTTACCAGCAGGGAATAGAGTGTTGTTACTGAGAGGGCTTAACATGGAGAAGTCCTTAAGTTTGTACGTTTGTCTAAATTGAGACCATATTTTAAGTGTTGAACTTACGACTGGGTTTGAGGTATACTGATAAGGGGAGAAGGGTAGTTTCATTGTTAGTAAGGCGGGAAGTGATGTAGAAATACAGGTATCTGCTTCTGCCTTACACCACTCTGTCTCTGGGAAATTATACCAACAGTTGACTTTTTGAAGATTTGCTGCCCAGTAATATCCCATAAAATTAGGTAAAGCTAAACCTCCTTGAAATCGCTGCCTTTCCAAAAGGTCTTTATTAATTCTTGGGTTCTTCCCTTTCCATAAAAATGATGTTATAAGCTTATTTAATGTACGAAAAAAGGCTTTTGGGATCAAAATTGGGAGGGACTGGAATAAGTATAAAAATGTAGGTAGGACATTCATTTTAATACAATTTACTCTACCTGCTAAAGATAGGTATAATGTGTCCCATCTTTGTAAATCAGTTTTAGTTTTATTTATAAGGGGTAAAAAGTTATTTTTATATAGGCCTGAAAAAGTTTGAGTAATATGTACTCCTAAGTATTTAAAGCCGGATTGGGAAATATGAAATGGGAGGGATGAAGTTTTAATTTGTAGAGCCAGAGGATTAATGGGAAAGCATACACTTTTAGAAAAATGTCATTTATATCCTGAGAAACTACCAAAGACAGAAAGATTTTGCACTATTTTTGGGACATTTTAAACTGGGTTTGAAATATATAACAACAGGTCGTCTGCATTTAAGGAAACTCTATGTTCTAAAATATACCCATTTTATCAATGCCCTTTATGGACTGTAGAGATTTAAGCATTATAGAAAGTGGTTCTATCGCTAATGCAAAAAGAAGGGGACTTAAAGGGCATCCTTGTCTTGTGCCTCTTAGTATTGGGAAAAATTGTGAGCGTACTTTGTTTGTTATAACAGAGACTTTAGGGGTAGAATAAAGCAATTGAATCCAATTTACATATTTTGGGCCAAAGCCAAACCTTTTCAATATTAAAAACAAATAGCCCCACTCAACTCTATCAAATGCTTTTTCTGCATCCAGGGAAACCACAACCTCTGGGGTTTCCCTGGATGCAGGAGAGTACAGGACCCCCAGGAGCTTCCGTAGATTGGTATACGAGTAACGACCTTTGACAAAACCCGTCTGATCCGGAGAGATAATTTCTGGTATGAGAGAATCAATTCTGAAAGCTAAAATTTTGGCAAGTATTTTAACATCGACATTTAACAATGAGATTGGTCTGTAAGAACTACACATGGATGGGTCTTTTCCTGGTTTTAAAAGAAGTGTTATAAATGCCTCTGTAAGGGTTTGTGGTAATTTTACATTTTCTAAAGAATTTTCAAACATTTTCAATAAGAGTGGAGCTATTTTGGGCGCAAAGGCTTTATAAAATTCTATGGG
>NW_015647524.1:0-11323 GCF_001515625.1 Sinocyclocheilus rhinocerous
TGTGATTGAGTCTTACAGTAACTGGAGATATGAGTGGTATAAAGGTGGAAACAACAGTGTAATGTTACAGACATCCGAGCGTTACACTGTAAACAGAGACACTCTCACTATCAGAGGAGCTACTGAGTCTGATCAGGGTCAGTACTGGTGTAGAGGACAGAGAGATGGAAGACCAAACTCATCACAATCAAGCTCTGTTTCTCTCACTGTGACGGGTGAGTTAAATATCATTGTTCTCACGCTACTACATAGGGTCGGGTAACGATAACGATAATTAATTTATCGTGATATAAGTTTCCTCGATAAAACGATAACAAGAGTTCTATAAATGTTCGATATAATGTTTAAACAGCAGCGCAGCGTGAGCTCACAAGAGCAGATGTGTTACTCGTGACACTAAACAGCTGTGAGATCCAGAGTGAAGCTTCAATTCAAAGAAGAACACAAATGACTCGCTGATTTAAACTAGATTCAAACCAGATGAAACAGCGCTGACAAACAAGAGAAACACTGTGCGCAACGATACAGTCAGAAGACTTTTCAATCCACAAATCACCATCATTTACCATGAAGTTACTGTAGTAACGCTAAATGCACCATGGTATTGTGGCAGATATGTGGGATATTCATATCGAATTTTATTACATAATGTAGACATTAATTAAATGTATTAAATGAGTAATGGAATATAATTACAGTCTTTATTTGTTATTAATTTATAGCGTTTGTGCATTTATACTAAATATATTTAGACTACTGTTTTTCATTCTAGAAACCATAGACACATAGTTAAATGTTTACCATGGTATTGAGGTGCTGTATGTGTAGTTTTAACTGTGGTTATGATGATCTAGAACAGTGGTTAAAAGTCAAACAGTCAGAATAATTAAATTTCACTATATAATTAAATTGTTAGAATAATTACAGATGTTACTGATTTTGATAATGAACATAAATTTACATCTGCATCTTAACTCAAGCCAAATGTGCATTTCTAAGAGACAAAATAATAATAATAATAATAATAATAATAATAATATTGCAGCCTGCACTGCAAACTGAGCTGAAGATACATGTCAAAATCAGGCAACACAAACCTGTTTCATAATTTGATTCAATATCACTCATTAGAACATGTAGAAACTAATAAATTAATTTTTCTAATAAAATATTTATTTTGTTAAGAAAAAAATGACTGGAAAAGTTTAAAACCACAATTAATGGTCTGGTTTCTACTTTCACTTATGGAGCAGAAATTTGCCTTTAAACTTGAAAGAAATAAAGATTTGAAATTTATCATGATAATTTTTTTTTGGCCATATCACCCAGTCCTACTACTACATGAACACACACACTGTCCAGATTTCAGCTCAACAACAAAAAATTTTATTTTGTAAACTTATTTCAAACTGGAAGTCTGATCAAACTTTGAAGGAAGGTCTCTGTGGTTTTGGTTGATAATTATTATGCATCGCACATTTTAGTAAATGTAGTCAGTCATTCTATGGAGAAACTTCTGTTCACAGTCCACCTCAGGCGTCAGAGGCTGAAATTCTGTACACACTTTACATATAAACTGCAGACATAGTGAGGGTCGTACAGTTGTGTGCTGAACCAATCCCCTCAATCTGTGGTGATTAACACAAAGGCCAAGTATATACTGCAGCTAAATTCAGTTCAGAATGCAGTTGTCAGTTTTGTAAATAACAAACTTTGTTTGTAAAAAAGAGTGTTATGATAAAGACAGCTTGTGTACAGTGATGGCAGCACATGGTTTAAAAGCTTCATCTTAAAACAATGAATGTGACTTCAATGATGGCACTTATTTGTCCTAGTTGTGCCTGAAAATCTAATTTCATAAGGTTACAGAATCAGAATCAGAATCGGAAAGAGCTTTATTGACAAGTGTTTACACACACAAGGAATTCGTCTTGGTGTCAAGAGCTTCCAGTACAGAAAGTACAGACATAGTGCAGCAGACATACATATAATTTAAGGTAATAAAACACTAATAATAAAGAGAATAACGTAATAAAATATAGATAAAAAAGAAAATATCAATAGACAGATTAACTTTCCATAAATTAAATTATTCCCACCTTAAGCCCAAAGTACCAGAGATGTAAAAGACAATCAGCTTAAAGTTCAACCAATATGGGTTTTTAATGGTCGATTCTTAAACCATTTTTTAATCATTAAAGGAATAATTTGCCCCCTCAAAAAAGTAAACCTTGTTTACAAACACTTAGATTGTTACAAACCTGTTTGACTTTCTTCCCTGGAACACAAATGGCATTATTACAGCTGAATGTCCTGCCTGCTCTTTTCAGTACAATGAGAGTGAATGAGGATCAGGGGCTGTGTCAAAAAGGACAAAAATCACTATTACATTATTGATCACTATGGCTGTTACACCAAAAGTATTAGTTGAACATTTATTTCTTCATGACAGCATGACTTGACAGCACCACCAATCTTTCAATAAATTTTGATGCAAATTACCTTTACCTTTTACCTATTAATCATGTCTCAATCAGAGCATAATAATCTAATTAAAATGTACTTGTAAGTGTCATAGTGATGCCAAATGACAGGAACTGCATGTTTAACTGGGTTTCATCTCTGTCTCAGGTGTCTCTCCTTCAGTGTCTCTGGTGGTCAGTCCCAGCAGAAGTCAACACTTCTCATCTGACTCTCTCTCTCTGAGCTGTGAGGATCAGAGTAACTCTGCTGGATGGACAGTGAGAAGATACACAGACAGAAACACAGAAGATTGTTCAAAACTAACAGGATCTACATGTCGAATCGACTCCCTCAACACATCTGACGCTGGAGTTTACTGGTGTCAGTCTGAATCTGGAGAGAAACGTCATCCTCTCAACATCACTGTTCATGGTGAGTCCTGTTAGATCAAGTCTTCGCATCATAATTTTCTGATCCGACCCCGGATGCCTGATCCTGCTAAAACCCAGTCTGCAGAGTTTCGTCTGACACCCCAAATCCATAAACAGCAAGTCCTGCCTGGTTCCCAAAACTGTACTAACAGTCTTCTGTCAGCCAAGAAGCTGACAGAGAAAGCCACAGAAGAGCAGAAGCAAGAGACGAATAATGATGATAAAACATGAGCAGAATTTATTGATTAATGTTAGTTGCATTTATGTTTCAGTGCTCAGACTTTGACCAGCACAAACAAGCAATAGCAATGAAAAAATTACTGCTTCACAACACTGTCCTGTGACATTAAAAACCTTGAATTTGAGTCATTCTCTTACTCATGAAGACAAATATCCCTTGATACCACAAAATCATAAGATTAAACTTAGAGATTAAAGATGAAAGAAAATTATAATAGTATAATATAAAATAAAATGATTGATCAAATGAATGAATCAGTGAAAACAGTGAGTATATATGGTTAACTAATTATTATAAATGATGTATTGTTTCTATGTCTGTACAATATGTGTCACCATCATCTTCCTACATGCATGTATCTCTTGTGTTGTGTAGATGGTGATGTGATTCTGCTGAGTTCTGCTGATCCTGTGATTGAGGGAGATACTCTGACTCTACACTGTTTACATCGATCTACAAACTCCCCGATCCTCAGAGCTGATTTCTATAAAGACGGATCCCTCGTCCAGAATCAGACGACAGGAGAGATGAACATCACGACTGTCTCAAAGTCACATGAGGGTTTGTACTACTGTAAAACAGAGAGAGGACAGTCTCTGCACAGCTGGATCTCAGTCAGAGGTGAGAGTCAGTGGAGTTCAGTCACTGTCAGCTGATTCGATTTCATTCATGAGCATTTGTTCAGATAGACCACATGATTACTATATATCTTTGGCTCTTATTTCTGGTGGAGCACAGATAATTATTGACAGCTGTGTTTATTATTTGACACGATTCACATGAATAAAAGTACACCTATCAAATGACATACAAAATACACTGAGATATAGTGAAATCATCAACACCTCATAACCAACGTCTTACATTTCAATGAAATGAAGAGTGTTTTAACTGCAGAATTAGAATATAATCAGATCAAACATGTTATTGACTTTCCTGCCGAGATCTGACTGTCCATAAATTATTTATTTATTTGAAATCAGCAGGAATGAATCTGATTGTGGTCATATATGGTGTGAGGAAGATTAAACATTAAAATCAATTAATTAAAAGGCTTCAAAACATCTTCTTTTCTGTTCAACAGAGAAGAAAGAAAATCATGCAGATTTAGAACAACATGGGGGTGAGTAATTTTTGGCAGAATATAAATTTTTGGGTGAACTATTCCTTTAATACAGAGCTCCCAAAGGAACATGATGGTGGAATAAAAATGAGATGGGAGGAAAAAAGTATATCTTTTGCTCACAAAACATCGGGTTCCCTGAGAAACTTCCTGAAAGCCTTTAGGAGCTCCGTAATGTTGCTCAATAATGTGCTTGTGTTTCTGTTTTTCAGTGTCAGTCGTCAACATCCTCAGTTTTCTTCTGGCAGCTTGTCCGTATCTGCTGGCGACAGTCGTGCTGCTTTTCAAATGCTGCAGAGCGAGAGGTAAAACTTCTGTCTGATCCGTCTCTCTCAAATGATTTACATTCCCTCTTTGACAGGCATACCGTATTTTCAACATATGATCTGATCATTAATTGAAACAATAACTGCAGTGGAAACAGACAGTGTCCAATTAAATTTTGGAAATAAACGTTTTGTGTGTGTATTTCACAGTTACATCGACTGAAGATCAAAGCCAGTGAGCTGTAACAGAGGAAGAAACTTCAAGCTGATGTTCCATCCATCCATCCACCAATCATCTTGTCCTCTGTAGGGTCACATTATGCTGGATTCAACCCCGGCGTCTCGAGCTGAAGGCATGGAAAAACCCTGGATGGATGGATGGTTCACTCATACCTACAGACAATTTACTGTCTCCTGCATATGTTTAGATTGTGGGGGAAACCGGAGCACTTAGATGAAGCTCACACCAACACATGGAGAACATGCAAACTCCACACTGAAAGGGCTCCTGGCTCAGTCGGGACTCAAACTGGGACCTTCTTGCATTCTGAGCCTTAAATGAGTCTTAAATGTTGAAAATAAAATGTTAAATGTGTCTGCAGAAGACCAAAGCTAGTATGCTGTAATTCATCTACATATTATTACTATCAACATATTTTATATACACATTAACTCGTCTTTAAACATGGTTTGATAATGTTGTAATTTGTTTTGATTTCATATGCTTTAAATGAGATTTTTTTAGAAACTTAAAAAGGTTCAGAAGCTTTATCATGTGTGATTTTTGTCTGTTCATATATTGAAAGCTTGATGCTTTGTTGTCTGCTCTAGATTACTTGTTTGAGTAATTAGTCAACATGCATATAATTGTATTCTGTATCACGTTCTGTATGAATGAATGAAATTAATAAGGGTGTATTCCAGAGAGCATAATAACTATATCTTGTTTATGTAATCCAAAAACAATGTCATAGTGTCAGCCACAATCGAATGATGAACCTGTAATGAAATCTTTTGAAGGCGTTTCATCATTCAAATTCATTGTAATCTATTGAAAGTGTTTAATAAAAATTAAATACATTTTAAAGCAGTTTTCTAACAGGCCTACGAATGAGAAATGTTGAATGTGATTGTCAGTAAAAACTGAGAAAGAGGCGTCAATAATATCTGATTAAAACTGTATAGAATGTGAGGAACACCAGGTTCATTATGACATTTGAAGAAAGCAGACCTCCACCAACAACTCTTCTAATTATGACTGAGAAACGTTTATATTTAAATACTACTACTAACAATGTGAATTACTTTTTGTCTATCACAGAACAAATACTCTATCTTTATATAAGGCACATTTTTAGATTGAAATTTTAATACAAAACACATCAAACAGTCTCATGCTAAAACACAAGCTAGCTATCCCAGTGTCTGTTAAGCCGGGCTCACACTACAGGATTTTTGGCTGGATTTTGCTGTCGCGGACAGATTTGCACAGTCTGCGACAAAACCCCCGGATCGTGACCAAATCAGTGATCGTTGCAGTCGCCGAAGCTCGTTAAGTATGAGCAGGTCAGCAACATGATCCGAACCTGTCTCGAGCTATCACAGACGCTACAATATTTTCAAACCTGTTTGATATTATCGCCACGTGATCTCATAATGTGAGCGACACAATTGAGCATGAGCTTATCATGCATCTTTATGAACAGAAACGAAAAGCCAAAAATGCATCAAATCAACTAACTAGAAATAAATTTAACAAATGCACATATTTTGTGTTTATAATACCACGTTTCATTGTACTGTTTAATTACCTCCAACTCTTTCTGCAGTACTGACAGTCCACATCTTCCAAGCCATTGTTTCTGCCATATTCTCTTTTGTCCTGGTTTCTTCTTTCTTTCGGGTAAAATAACTGCACAGACCAATTGAAGGGCCAGTTGATTGTCCATGCTTGAAGAAATGGCCTATAATCGCTGTAATTTCTCGCGAGAATTTATGTGAGAAAACGTATTTTCGCTGATGGTCGGGAACGCCTCTTCACTGAATGTTTTGTGGCGTGTGCAACTCAGAGTTGTGTGGTGTAGTATGCGCGCAGCTATGACAAGACGACGACAGATGAGAACAAATCTTGTTGCGTAGTGTGAGCAAGACAGTGATTCGGCTAGTCTTTCAATCCTGTAGTGTGAGCCCGGCTTTATTTGTAAAGTAAAAATCTCCCCGCAAATGACCTACCATATTTCGCCGAACACTGAGGTCCTGTGATAATATTAGTCCCGTGCGAATCGGGATTTCTGTGATTTGGCCAGCATTTGGCGGCTCGTATATCATTTTTCGAGGTTTTTGTTTCCTGTGCGCCTTTTTATCCATCTTTCGCGAAGAATGGAGCTGCGTTGGAGTGTTTGATAGTATTTTGGGTGCTGTTTTATCGCTACACCATAGAATTTGCAGAAAGAGAAAGCTGAAAAAGTTTTGAGGTTAATGTGTTACAAATACACATTAACCTCAAAATGTGGGGGGGGGGATTTCAAAATCACACAAGGTCCCCAGATAATACTAATCCCGTGTGAATATCATCTGATTTTCAAAATCAGCATCTGATTTTAACAGTACTTAAGTATTTTACTTATACTAAATATAGGCTCAAAAATGCACTAGTGAAAAAGACATGCCAGTGAAAAACTGTAATGTTGTGGAGAAGCTGGGGGAAAAGGCAGAGTCCAGGATCTATGTGCAGGTATTTAATGGAAAAACTAGAACAAACAATAAGCCAAAAACCAAAGGGAACAAAGAACAGAATAGTGATGTTACATACAGTGCAAATTTGTAAATTGCGAGGTCCCGGAACAAAGAGGGGTAACGGATCCGGCATGTGATTACAGGAGGGAGAGGTAACGGAGCATTCGCGCAATCATATTGGTGGACCAGTTGAAGTGATTAACAGCGTGCATCAGTTGCTTTTAGGGTCCGTACGGTCACGAATAACCTGGAAAAGCCATACGAATTTTAAAACAGCAATTTCCAGGCCTGAAAAAGTTTTGAAAAAGTTGTGGAATTTTATTTTACAAATCTCTGTATAATATAATCAGGGTTATATTTAATGAGGTCCTAAATTTCGGTGGGGCATTGTATGTGGCTATCGCATAGTTTTACTCATTCCCGCAGCTTTCAAGTTTATAATGAGGGAAATTCCTGAATTTATTCAATATAGCATGTAGGTAACATGAGATGATTACACAAACTATAAGATTAAATCAGTCATTTGAAACCATGAACTCTCTCAGAGCGCACTTCACATCAGCGCATCTTGTCTGCACTACAACGAGCTGCTGCATGCTGCGATACAAGACTTTCACTCGCATTTCGGGACAGCTGACAGAACTGTCACTTGACTAATCGGGTCATTGTTGCATTGTCACAAAAATGTATAATTTTCACATCTTTTTAAGTATTTTAAGTAGGGATGCACCGATACCACCTTTTCCAGTACTCGCCCGATACCGATACTTTTATTTTTGGTACTTGCCGATACCGAGTACCGATACAAATATTTGTATTGCATTTGTAAATTTTTTAAATATTGGGTACAGAAACCAAAAGAGTATGTATAATGTTAGTTGGTTAACTTCATTTATCAAATAGATACAGTCAAACCAAAATTTATTCAGACACCTTATCGGGGCATTTTAACGAGTACGAGTACAGAAGCTCAGTATCCGGCCCGATACCGATACTGGTGCATCCCTAATTTTAAGCCATTTGGTACTCGCGCGCTCCAGAGGCTGTATTCTGTGCGCTCACACAGTCAAGTCACATACAAAGTCCACCTCGCGAGTATTATATAAGAGTTATTTTTCGTAGTTTGTTGAGCTTAAGCGACCAAATACACACAAAATGATGTCTAAATGGCGAGTATCCTCTTTAGCACAGTAGGTTCCTAAATGTAAACAGTTGAGAAAGAAAACGCATGTGGATCCGTGCATTTGGTCTTGTGTGAGCAGCCATTCACATGTCGCGTCTTTTGCGCGCTGAAGTTTGTTATTTCAAATGTAGATGTGCGGCAAGCGCGCTCATAATAGAAGATTTTTCATGAAACATATCCACTCTATAGGTTTGTTCGAACGTCTTTCAGTAAATAAATAAAATAAAATAAACATAAAAATAAAATATTTGGCATATGCAATTCATTATTGTGTACATTATTCTTCTATTACATCATATTGATATTCATATTGACATTTAATGCCACCTTTTAATGGGCAAATTATTTTATCAGAGAGAGAAATTCCACAAACAGACACACTGTTAGGCTTTTATTTGTGCACATAACATGAGTCGATCTATGGAATTTGTGGTCGCTGCTTCGTCCTACGGAGTGTCTTTCACAGGCTTTTGGCTGCTATATTTTTTTTATTAACCACCAGATGGCGCTGTTTTTGACACTCGCAAAGCTTTGAATCTTTTCCCGAAACAGTCAGAGGAAAGCCTCAGCGCTTCATGAGGCTTCATTTGCCCATCACTAGAACAGAATGACTGGCAAACAGACAACCATTACATTCGACAACTCACAAGGAACTAAAGAAAAACTAGGTCTATATATATACGCACAGGCAGCTAACAAGCTTAACAAGATAACAGGACACACCTGGGGAGACTAATCAAGGGGACCAATGAACAAACGGACTACAAATTGACTACAAACACCACAGGAGACAGGAAGTGACATAAAAGTCCAGGTCAAGGCACATAGAGCATGAAACAAAAACAAGAAAGAGTTGATTTGTGAGGAGAGCAATCACGTGTATTTTCTAAAACCAAAATAAAACTGAACACCTCAAAATAACAAAAAACAAAAAAAAACAATATCTTTAAAAAAGGTCTCTTCAGTATAATGGATAAATAAAATAGTGTTAAGTCAAATTAAAAAGCTGAAGCCTTCTTGCACTGGCTGTGCTGGTTTGGGCCTCATTACCGGCTGCAGTCATGTCCTCATCTCATATATAAAACACCTCTGATTCACAAATACTTGTTAAAGAACTCGCATTCACGTACAGTAATTAATTACATTTACTCCAATACTTTACACCTCACTAAGATTCTCCTAAATAGCAGTTAACGTTTTTAGCTAAGAGTTTTCTCTTAAAACCTATTCACAAAGCTGCTGAGACAAACTTTTACTAAGGAATAGAGAGAAGTCTTAAGCTAAGAGTAAGGGCGGGGTTGACCTTGTTGCTATGGATGATGTCAGCATGCGTACTATCTATGCACACAGTGATTGGCTGATAGTCTCTGTCAGAGATTTATTAATAGAAATATTGCAGAGCGCAATGTTATATTGCCTTATTCAAATAAAGGTTTAAAAATAAAAATGTTAATTTCCACATTCAAATAAAGATTTGAAAATGCAGGCTAAGCGTCACTAATTAAACAATATACTATATACAGTGGGTACGGAAAGTATTCAGACCCCCTTACATTTTTCACTCTTTGTTATATTGCAGCCATTTGCTAAAATCATTGTTCAGGTAATTGTCAGCCTGTATGCTTCTCGTAAAAAAAAAAAAAAGTGAATATGCATATAAACAGCCTTTTGATTAACAGAGTCGAATAGTCATGGCTGATATTAAGACATGCAAACAAAAAAGAAAACCAAACTGGATGCAAAAACAGCTGTTACTCCTTGCCCAATCAGTTAATGAAAACAAGCATATAATCAAAGGAAAATTTGGAGTTGGGATAAACTCCAAAACAAAGGCGATACCTTTTTAAAAGCACATTATCCTCAAAGGTTTCTAAAATGTTTACGTGCCGAGGCTGATTGCCGTCAACAGCCATTTTAGGACAGTTAGTGGTTCGGTCTTAGTGACTTAGGAGTCCTCTTCACTACTTCTATCCTTTCACAGCTTTAAGAGCTAGTTTTAGTGCCAAAACACTTTGTGAAATATTCTTAGAACAAAAATTTAGGAGTCCTAAGTTTAAGACTGACACGACCATTATTTTTAAGATTTTCTCCTAAATTGGCGAGTTATGAGCTACTTTTAACCTTAAGATGTTTTGTGAATATGGGCCCTGGGCCAGTATGTATAAAACTTCTCGGAAATGCTCTTAAGAATAGCCTTAAGCTTTGACTTAAGTGTTAAAAAAGTCTTAGTAAAAAGTAGGACTTTTCTAAGAGTAGGAGACTTGTATAAAGACGCTAAAAGCAACTTTCAGTAAAGTCTAAGACTGATTCTTAAGTGTTGACTGAGGTGACACTTAAGTGTTGTGAACTAAGGACTACAATGATGTCAACACAAAATGGCCGACCTCGACCTCTGAATCAGCCAATAGTGAGCCTGCTCATGTAAAGTCACAGCAGCACAACACCAATCATTTAATGTAACTACAACACAATCATTTCATTAAGTATTTTTTAAAATGCTTTTTTGGCCATGCTATCATACAAAGACATTATGAACACATGCAAAAACAAGAGCACCAATGAAGTGTAAATAACATATGTTGTAGTCAGTGTGCCAATGTTGCCAATTGAGTGATTTTGTCACTAGATTTAGTGACTTCCGCATCCCTTTAGAGACTTTTTTCAAAAACCTAGCAACAAAATCAATTTCTTGGGCAAACGTTATCTACAATCCGAGACTCTCCCATGATGTCATAAAGGCGAGTTCACTGATCTATATAAATATAAATATAGATCAGTGAACTCACCTTTATGAGGTCATCTAGCAACATTAAGTGACCAGTTTTAGCTACTTTCAATTGAAAGCAGTTGGCAACACTGGTCAGTGTTTTTTTGTCCTTT
>NW_015647524.1:11380-11545 GCF_001515625.1 Sinocyclocheilus rhinocerous
TGTTAGAGCATTGACTTGTTGAGTGGAAGAGGTTATTACATTTTTTACTTTATCAGTTACAAAAAAAAAAAGTTTGTATCGTTTTATCGACTCCATATTATCACATAAGTCCAATATATATTCGCTGGAAAGTGTTTGTCGTCTCCTCTTTGCTGCCATCTTATT
>NW_015647525.1:0-212 GCF_001515625.1 Sinocyclocheilus rhinocerous
CATTGCTGTTAATAGTGTTCATCATCTGTTTGATTACGTCATTAAAGGGGTCATATGATGTTACTAAAAATAACATTATTTGGTGTATTTGGTGTAATGAAATGTGTTTATGCGGTTTAAGGTTCAAAAAACACATTATTTTTCAGATACTGTACATTATTGTTTCTCCTCTATGCCCCGCCCTTTCTGAAACGCGTCGATTTTTACAAAGC
>NW_015647525.1:1121-1252 GCF_001515625.1 Sinocyclocheilus rhinocerous
TAAAGCGGATATCGTCCTCTTTTGGAAGGAAGGCCAAAGTAGTTTCACTTTCACAACACACAGCGCCTTCACGACATGGCGGCAGTGGTAACAACAATACTACAGCGAGAATAAAAGTTACGCCTTTTTTC
>NW_015647526.1:0-1125 GCF_001515625.1 Sinocyclocheilus rhinocerous
CAGCAACATCACAACTATACTATACCATTCAGCATCTTTACACTTGCAACAATTTGCTCTAAAGTAGTTCAAGAAATGCGAATTTAAAATAAGGAACCGTGTTTTTGGTTTGTAATACGTACATTTGTAAACACCCTCATCCAAATTTTCCGCCATGTTCGGTTATAACGCATCCTCTTTTTCTTTATGATGTATCCTCTTGCGTGTCCTCCTGGGATAGAAGAGTATCCATCGACGAGCACTCAAGAAGCTGGGCAGAAGCAGTAGGACATCCGGGAACTTCTCAACTACTCTTTTATGAATACTGAGGTTTCGGACATACTTATTCGCTCGGCTACTGCTTTTCCCCTACTATATAGTAGAATCTCGCGAGAATCTGTACGTCACCCAGGTAATTCTCGCCTACTCTTTTATGAATACTAACGACTCGGACATACTTATTCGCTCGCCTACTGCTTTTCGCCTACTATATAGTAGAGAAGTAGGCGGTTTCGGACGCAGCCAAAGAACATTAATTTACTTATGTTTTCTTAAAAACAATGTGTGTTTGTGTTAACGGCTTTTAATTGCAAGGATGCTTTGGTCATAGATTGCAAATGTGTGCGATTTCAGACATTTATGACATGTTTTATGATATGTGTTAGTATTCGAAGTGACAGGGATTCTGCTGCTGGTCTTTAAAGGGTCTTTAAAAGTCTTATTTCGCCTAAAATGAGCCTTTAGAGACGTCTTAAAATAGAGCAGAAAGACTTATATTAATAAAGTAGGCTAATGACACTGATTGTTGCATGCGTTGCAAAAAATGTTTCTCATATTTGTCATCTTTTTCATTAACTAACATTATCAAATATTAATAGATACTGTAACAAATGTATTGCTCATTGTTAGTTCATGTTAATTAATACATTAACTAATATTAACCATTGACACCTTATTGTAAAGTGTTACCTCTTAAATTTACCTTCATGTGACTGGCAGAAATCCTTTAAATGTGAGATATAGAAACCTTTACTTGACTGTAAATGTGCTTTTGTTTAGATGCATGCTACTGTCCTCAGAAAAGGAGAAAACATAAATCTGTGTCAGTCGTTTCCCATCATGCTTTTGATCAGCGCAGTCGGTGGA
>NW_015647527.1:0-185 GCF_001515625.1 Sinocyclocheilus rhinocerous
CTTTTTCCATCAACTGGTCACAATGCACAACACCGCTGTATGCTGTAAGAGCATGTGCTCTTTGATGTAAACAAGCACAGATGAGAAGCGCATGGACAAGTGAAAGAGATGCTCTGGATGAAAGCACACATTCACTCTCTGACAGCAGATGGCGCTAAACAGCAGAAATGCAGTGTTACCCCGGA
>NW_015647527.1:319-781 GCF_001515625.1 Sinocyclocheilus rhinocerous
GGGGTTCATCACAGCGCCAAATACTTAAATATTTAGACATAATAGGCTATTTATTTTAAATATTTTTACATTTTAATCTGGATTACAACATGCCCTAGATATTGTCTGAAAATGTTTTGATTCTTTATTGTTCAGTCACACTTTACATTAAAGGTCTCTGCACACTGAGTCCGAAATTTTCATATGCGTTTTTTTGTATTCGAAATCCTAAAAATTCGTCACGCACAGAAACCTTGCACACTGAGTCCGATGCGTATTAATTAATCCATTACGAAAAAATTCGCAAAACGGCACTAAATAGAGTCTTCAAGCAGTGATGATGATTTTGTTGTCTTCTCACTTAAAAAGAGAAAAGGATAGGAAATATTAGGTCCATCCAATCCTGAGATATAGAGAGGACGGAGAGTTCCCCTCCTTATTAAGGAGCAGCGGGATTATCACGGGCGATTCAAAGTTTACTAG
>NW_015647527.1:1048-6143 GCF_001515625.1 Sinocyclocheilus rhinocerous
TCAAAACACCTCTCAAAATGCTTGCTACGGATGCGAAAATCTGAAAAAATCAAAACTGATCCGAATTTTTTTATGACGGACGAATATTTCGGAGGCAGTGTGTAAATGTGATTGACATAACGTGAGGTCGTATTTATTTTTTAATGTGCGAAAATTTCGGATGAAATTTTCGGACTTAGTGTGCAATGACCTTAAGGCTCCATTAGTTAACATTAGTTCATTCAAAAATTCTTCTAAACATCCAATCTTAGGTCATTTCAATATTTAATAACACACTGTTAAAATCAAAAGCTGCTACTGTGCTATTTAATAAACCCGAGCTAACATGAACTAACAGATTTTTTTGGTTACACTTTATTTTGATAGTCCACTTTAGACATTCTACTAACTGTAAGTAAACAAAGGTTAATAACTTCTGTAGCAAATGTAGCTATTGCTCATTGTTAATGTTAATGCATTAACTAAGGTTAACTAATGAGATCTTATTGTGAAGTGTTACCTGTGATAAAAAGCATTAGCAATTAATCACAACATGAAAATTTGATACCGTCATATGCCTAGTGTACAGTATAATTATCTTACACTTCACACAGACAGCAGACAGTCTACTAATACTCTAATGACTGCTAGTTGACATGTAGTTGCAAAGTTACTTACTGTTAGTAGAATGTCTAAAGTGGACTATCAAAATAAAGTGTTACCCTTTTTTTTTAAACAAAGATTAATAACTCAATTAATGTTAATGTTAATGCATTAACTAAGGTTAACTAATGAGATCTTATTGTGAAGTTTTACCTGTGATAAAAAGCATTAGCAATTAATCACAACATGAAAATTTGATACCGTCATATGCCTAGTGTACAGTATAATTATCTTACACTTCACACAGACACACACGAGAGAAAATGAGTTCTTGAATCAAACAGAGATCTTCACTCTTCATCTTCTTGGTCATGCTGAGTCTAGTGTCGTCACCATACTGGACTTTCTAACTTCAGTACCACAGGGAAAAATGCCACAGCATTAAGAGCATAGCATCTGAACTCTGTCTAAATAAGAAGTTTTGTGCATTTACATTGTGCAAGTTAAATGGTGTCTTGACCCATTAGACATTGTCTTAGCTTGGGGTTTCTCCTCCCATACATAAATCAACATGTTATCTTGTTAGTCACATGGTTCCAAACTTTCTCGCTCTTGCAGAGTATAATTGACTTCTATAACAAGAATATGATACATTTTTATCAAGAATTGACTAATTTCACCATTTTAGGCTTGAATTATCAATCACACAGATAACAGACACAAATATAAACCTATAAACTATTCAATAGTTTTTCAACACGACATAAACAATGAGTCATTAGAACATGATAGTCAAATGTGTGGGATACAGACATGATATGGAGATATGCAATGGAATTGTGTTTGGTTGTAAATCCTCTTAGCATGATTTAGGATAATCTGATGCACTTTCAATATGTTAAGGCAGTCTCTGTGCTATTCAGTGGGTGGTGAAGGAATTCGAGGACAAGGTCAAAAGGTCTCAGAGCCCCTCGATGTTGGAGGGGCTTTCCTAGTGTTATTTGTTTAAAGTGTCAGACTCATGGACTTTTTGGTGTGTTTTCATTCCCCATGTCCTCTATGTCCTACAGATGGTACTCATCCAGAATAATACTTCTACCGCCGCCGTTGCTGCGGCGGCAACATTAAAAATGTGTATTTACTTCCTTTTACCACTAAGTGGCGCTTTAACCACAGACTTTGAAAAGGTTGAATGTGAACGCGTTGGAGCATATTGCCTCACGTATTGCATTGCACTCTGCTGATGGGCTCGTTGATGGCTGCGGTAGTGGATAAATTGGTTGCAGTTGGTACTCTACAATCTAAAATAAACTAGTTTAAATTCATATTCACAGAAGCAAATTTAGTACTTTAGTGCATTTGTTATTCAGAACGAACTCAAGCAGCATATACTTGTAAATGACAGTGAGCCTATGCTTACGTTTTACTCTGTTACACAATACACTGTACACTGTAAACCCTTGCTGTAGAAAAATGGCCACATTCTGGAGTTAGGTATAAACAGAGGTCGGAGCCAGCTCCAAATGGGTGGGACTTGAGCTCCAAATAGGCTGTACAAACCTCCTGGGGCTTTTGATTGATTTATTTAAAGTCTTGTACATGACACAGAGTTACAGCTTGTGTTTTTATTAACGTCTACACCTAACCCAACCCTAAACTTACCCCTTACAATAATGCAAAAATAGTAATTATTGTTGTACAGTGTGAGAAAAATGACACTATATTGATGTGCGCATGCTCGCGGCGTAAGTCCCTCCCACTTGGAGGTCTCCGGGCTGCAGCAATTCATACTTGAAATTCTGACAGTAACATACCATTTTCTATAAAAACAGTAATATTCTGTAGAAAACGATGCATACTGGGTAATATTTGGCATTTTCGAGAGAGCAGCCTACAGGAATATAATGTGAATTAACAGAGCTCAAAGTCGACACTCAGAGGCTGTGTTCAAAATCACACCCTCTACCCTCATTCACTATCCCCTACATGAGTTTACTTGACCGACTGAGGCTGCTTTTACACTGCAAGTCTTAATGCACAGATCCGATCTTTTGACCATATCCGATTTTTTGGCGACCGACTGAATGAAAGGAAGTGAGTGAATTCAGACACTGATGAACACCTGATGATAACAAGCAGAATCACTCAAGGACAAAGAAACAAGCAGAAATACAAGAACAACAACTGACTTCCAGCTTCAGCTTTAAGACCCTTACACACTGAGTGTGAAACCAGTTTAGTTTTATTAGAAAATTATAAAAGTTTTATTGAAAATAATAAAGTTTGTAGTTGGCGTTATGGAGGTCAGTGTTTGCTTTAGTTGTGCCCTTGAACCTTGAGACATTTTCTGTCTGCTGTAACAGCAAGAAGAAGCGGATCAGGTGATTTTGGTTATGCTATGATGATGCCATAGTTAATGGACTCACCTGACTCTCTGATCTCTTCCTGTGTTTTATTTTTAATTACATGGGGGTTTTATTTGTTTTGCATTTATTGATTGCAGTAGTTCTGTGATCCTACATCATGAGATTAAACAATGTGTCATTAATCAGGTATGTTTAAGAATTTAAAAAACATTTTGAACTCCTGCATCACATAGACACTCACAGACATCAACAATCAGCACTGGAATCTCAACAATGGTGACAGAAGTTTCATGCCGCAATGCATGCTGGGTGCCAGCATAAAATGAAACTCCCAGCATGCACTGCAGCGTGAATAAATTACAATAAAATGAACCAGCATGCACTGCAGCGTGAATAAATTACACAGCTGAATGGTCTTACTATTTTCTTTATTTGCATGTATTATTTTGCTGGTGTTTTTGTTGTGACTTTTTGTAGCCTGTTTTAGTGATATTAAGAGTTTATCTTTTTTGTTATTTTTTTTATTGCTTCCATTGTTGAGATTCATATGCTGATTTTTGGTGTCTGTGTGTTTCTAAGTGATGCAGTATTTTTTGCACAATGTGTTCAAAAATTCTTCATTATAACTGACTGCTGCTGTAACTCTTGTTGTGGTTTCACACTGATGGAAATATGAAATTTAACTGTGTTAATAATGTAGTACCTTTTTATAAAGAATTAGACACTGGATGAATTAATGAACCAAAAAACTACATGACGACCACTTTATCATTAATATATAATCAGCATTCAATGATCATCTTACTTTCTCTGTTTTTACTATAATAAATATGCTTTGTAAACACACAGAACAGCCGATATCAAAAAAGGCCAAGGGTCAGGAGTCCAACTGAAGCAAACACTGACCACCAAAACGGTAATTCAGACCAAACATTTTCAATAAAACACAAACATCTGAAGCTCCATTAATTCTCAATAAGAGCTTCTGTAGACGTATGACAGAAAAAAAGTCAAACTGGTTAGTAATTAGTGTAATAATGTGTAATGGCTGGAAGTCAGTTGTAGTTCTTGTGTTTCCGTTCGTCTCTTTTCAGTTTTCTGTTCTTGTTCCTCTTTACCTCAGTGATTCTGCTTGTTAACAGCAGGTTTTCATCACTAATACTCAACAATAACATACATATTCACTTAATTACCTCACTGCAACCCTGCTTCAGTGTTATTTTTACACTTTGTAGTGTGGACACTACAGGATTTTCCTGTGGGGTTGAAAGGGTTAAACGTGTAAGATAAAAAGACACACCCACAAAATTTATTTTAACAGTAATAAACTGTAAATTAATTTTATGGCAAACACACTTTAGAAAAACAGTAATACACTGGCAACACTGTTGCCAGTAGTTTATTGTAAAATCAAGTAAAAACAGCAATGCACTGTAAAACCTAACAGCGAAAAAAGTTTTGAACTCAAAAGGAGAGTAAATGCTGAAATTAAGTGTTATTCTATGTGTTTTTACACACAATGATATAGGAGAGATCTGTTAGTGTTGAATGTTCTGTTGTGATTTAAAGACTTTCTGTTGTCTGAGTTTTGTGAGGCTACTGTTGTGCTGAAGAGTAGAGTCTGTGCTTCAGTCCAGGAGAAGACCAAGAAACACTGATATATGATTAATGTTGCTTTATTTAAAGGCAGTAGCTGTGTAATTGCTGATGCAGTGAAATTCTCTTAGTTAACTCCAGTCGCACATGCTGTGTTTAACCAGTTGTTATCTGTAAGAAATTTAATTAAATTTTGATATTTTAATGGTTGTGCTTCATTCAGTTATTTTATATTTATATTTAATATTATTTCTAAGTAGACTCAAATGAAATATGTTCAAAATATTAATATTTTTGTGCTAAAAATATTAGTTTATGAAATTAATTGGCAGTTGGCTAATTTAAGGAACTCGGTTTATAAAAATTAAATTAGTTAAGTTTTAATTTAGTCCATTGTATCTTTACAGTAAAATACTGTAAACTAGACTTTTAAAGTATCAAAAATTAAGCGTTAGCGTTAGTTCTGGCAGGTCACGTGAGTCAAGCTTGCGTTAGCTGATTCTCAGCTGATCACATCTACCTATAGGAATACGACACCTATCGCGGCATTC
>NW_015647527.1:7242-8287 GCF_001515625.1 Sinocyclocheilus rhinocerous
TCCTAGAGTTGATATGAACTTACACTAAATGTTCGCTGGACGAACTGATTAGTTGAGGGCAATTTAATTCTACTACAGTTACTACTGGCAGCTGATATAAATAATTGTAATTAATCATAATTAACTGTAATTATTTATATACATTTCCCTTTTGAGCTGATTTGCTACATAAATGGTAGAGAATGCGGGCAATCGTTTTAAACATTATTTGCAAGCAGACCCAGTATCAGACTTGTGCGTTTGTCTCATGGGTTTTTATTAATGTCTTACACATGCATACCAGCTTCTGATAAACTCAGATAGGGCTGTAGCTATCGAATATTTTAGTAATCGAGTATTCTACCGAACATTCCATCGATTAATCGAATAATCGGATAAAATGTATTTTTACTTAATTAAAGAGCAATATTAAATATACAAGAGAAAATAAGACAGGTCTCTTAAAATGAACAAATAAGTGGTTTCCTTTTTTAGAAAAATCAACATTTTAATTTTTTTAAATGCATAGTATGCAATGCATACAACAATATTTTCTATCAAAAATAAACCGTTATTACCCATTGTTTTACTGTCTGTACTTGTACTGTGAACAATGACAATAAAGTTGACTGAGATGAATTAAGTGCATTTAAGTGCCATACATGCAAAAACAAATAAAAATAAATAACTTTCAAGTGACTTTTAAAGTATCAAAACTAAGGAATACATTAAAATAAATAATAATAATAATAAAAAAACACTGCCTTTAAGTCGTGCAACTTAACTTTCAGAACTAAAATTTTCAAAATCTACAGCTCAGGCATAACATAAGCCTTTACGGACTACTTCTTGGAATGCTTTGTGGCATTTAGGAGGCAAAAACGTGTGGACAGGAACTTGGAACAAGAGTCCATGCATGGTTTTACACTGAGTGCTTTAAGCCAATATATTAATGAGAATATAAATGTCTCTCTCTCGACGTGTGTGCAAGTCTTTAAAGAAGCATGTGATTGCAATGAAGAAAGGTAAGCATGTCAACATGCTCATAACTGAGGCTTGCCCTGCG
>NW_015647527.1:9222-10194 GCF_001515625.1 Sinocyclocheilus rhinocerous
GTCCTGATACAAAAGATCTCTGTGTTATCTCCTGATTGGATTAGTATTTCATCACTCCTCTGAGTAGATGACGGCAAGACTGGAAGGAAGTCGACCCAGAGTATTGAAGTCATGTGCTGGGGTGATTAGTTTAGACCTCATGCTGGTTGATTCCATGGCATATCAGTGTCTGTTATTGCTAGGAATCCCTACAGTTCTCCGAAATACATCAAGATCTGTGGAATAGTTGTGACAACGAAACAATTTAAAACATGTTTTGTTTTTTTTATTTATCTTTTGCAATACTTTTGCAAAACAGTATTTTCTGTTTCTGTATTAAAAATGTTCTATTATGCGTACTGCCTTATTGTGGAAATTGTTAAAGAGGACCAAAAAAAAACTTGCCTACCTCCCTCTGCACAGCTTGGTTTAACTGCTGCTCCTCATCATCTTCTTCATCACTGGAGCTGGAGTCTGATCCCAGTATGTCAAGGAACGATGTGACCCTCTTGGCATGCACTTCTGGGGAGTCGTGTGCTGTGCTGGATGCTCCATTTTCACTTGCAGTGGGCTGCCTCACTTGCTTTTTGGCAGCAACAGCAAGTGCCCTGGTTTGTACTGTGCTTTGGACCTTGAATACTTCGTCAGCAGGCAAGAACTTCAGTTTTCGAAACCTGGGATCCAGAGCAGCAGCAAGCAGGGGGATGTTTGGAGATTCAGGTGTAAACTCCGTCAGTCCTTGCTGTGATCTGTTCTGTTGCATGAGCCTGGAATGACCTCACTGGTGCAGTCTCAAGATCTGGACTCTCTATGTTGTTAAGTTTGTGCACTAGCTGTGGAAGCGCAGAGGGTTCTTATGTTTGTGCACTAGCTGTGGAAGTGCAGAGAGTGTAACATTGCTGTCCACTCAGAAACACTGTAGCTGCTTCAAAGGGCTCAAGGACCTGACTCAGCTCCTCAATCAGGTTCCACTGTTCAGGCTTGAGATCAAGG
>NW_015647528.1:0-575 GCF_001515625.1 Sinocyclocheilus rhinocerous
AAAAAATATGCTGTTCTTTTTAAAACTTTTATTTATAAAAGAATCCTGAAAAAATATGACAGGTTTCCAACATTGATAATAAATCAGCATTGCATAAAATGTATTTTAAAGTATATTACAATTGTGATCAAATAAATGCAGGCTTGATGACCATAAGTGACTTCTTGCAAATATATAATAAGTAATGTAACCGAACTTTTGACCTATATATTTTTTTACATTGCCCCTATTTTACATTTGAGCCCCTGTCCCTGAGGAACGGAGGCGTGCCGTGGGCGGAGCTTAAGAGTATGCACGGTGTTGTGTTCTCACACAAGTGTTGTTTGATAATGCATTGCGTTAGTGTTCAGTGATGCATCGAGTTTGATTGTGCTGAAAGCATTCTGTCATGCCTGACCAATGTATGTGTTCGTTTACTGGGGTCTGAAACAGAGAGGTTAAGTAAAAAGATACGATAAGTTGATGTTACTCGCTGTGTCGGTGTGATCCTTATCAAACGCAACATTTGGCGATGAGGATGGCTTATATCTCACTACCACCTCCTGCTCCTTTCCTTGCTCTACCCGGCGAGCCTC
>NW_015647529.1:0-264 GCF_001515625.1 Sinocyclocheilus rhinocerous
CTTGTGAGCCACAAATACCAAAATGAGTGTCTAACTGCGCTAAAATGGTCAAATAATACAAAATTATGTCAAAATGCCCATCTTGGCGAGTATCCAGTTAAACATAGTCAGTTTTGAAACGTTAAATAGTTGAGAAAGAGAACGCATGCTGTGTAACAGTATATTGGGTCCGTGGATAAACTCTTAAAGGGACCACAGTCCAATATTCCTGCTGCTGTCCGTCATGTTAATCCAAGAACAAAAGACAAAGAAAATCACTTTCTG
>NW_015647529.1:427-567 GCF_001515625.1 Sinocyclocheilus rhinocerous
TTATTTTACATTTGATTACTTTAATTTCTGTAGTATTTCTTACCTGAATAAAAACTTGACCTGAAAAACTTAATTTCATAGCTCTCTCTATTCTGTTGCATTTATTTGTGCTGTTGTTTGCAATTTTTTTATTTGTTCTT
>NW_015647530.1:0-196 GCF_001515625.1 Sinocyclocheilus rhinocerous
GACATTATTCCCTACGGCCAACGGCCTAGGCTACATACCCCAAAAAACTTACCTGTTTGGGCCAGACTCCTGGGCCCGGGGTAGAGCTCGAGGCTTGGAATCAGGAATAGATTCCTTTAAGGGAATACGACCAAGAGCCTAGAATCATACTAGTCTTGGCCTGTCACACAGGGGCTACCGCACGTTTCTCTTTGTA
>NW_015647530.1:397-527 GCF_001515625.1 Sinocyclocheilus rhinocerous
GAACGCAGAGTACTAGCGTGCGAACTTACCACAGTGTGGATTTTAGAAAGTGCACAAAGACTTCACGTGCACACTTACCATAATACGTTCTAAGGGGTTCTCGTGGCACTCTGAAAGAGCAGCCCATAGA
>NW_015647531.1:0-931 GCF_001515625.1 Sinocyclocheilus rhinocerous
AGTGGGCGAGAGAGGGGGGTCTCCATCCGGTCGGCCAGCTAGTGGTCTGTGGCTGTTGTAGTTCGTGGACGCGAGAATTGGAGGCTTTTCTCCGCACGGAAGAGTTGTAGCGAACGCGACTCGGATCATATCAGTCTATGATTATCATATTACAAGTTATATATGATGAAGAACGGTCAGCGGCGCTGTGGAGAGGAATGAGCGCGCGTCTGGTGAGGATTTAGGAGCGAGTCTTCGCGTGTTTGAGAGCTGATTCTTTGTTATGAAACGTGATAGCACAGCTAGCAATCTGGTACACAGTTTATTGACAGAAAAGTACAGTACATTATGCATTTCAGTAAGTATACAGTAAATATACATGGATTATTACAGTGCGGTGTAGATGAGCTAACATATGTTTGTTTGACGCTGTGAATGTAGAGATAGCTGCCTGCTAGCAAATTAGCTCAACTCTGGACCACGGAGGCAAGCCAAGCTGGATGCAGGGATGATACAGAGATGCGGTGCTCAACTGATGCTGAGGTGAGAGATGCTGTGATCACTATCCCAATACAGAATGCATATAAATGGAATGATATAAAGCTGGAGGATATGGATTCTATTTTAGATTGTTATAGACCAGATATATATTATAATGTAGACAGTCTTGTGCATCCTGAAAGAATTAAACTGAGTGTAGAAATCACAATATGAGAAATTTGGTCCAATTCGCTTATGCCATTTTGTATATTACTACTTAGAAAAACATAAAAATGAAACATAATTCAATTAATAATCAATTAAAGTGCTTATGGCACAGAGTAAAATAGGATTGTGGGGTTAATGTGTTTTATAAAGCCTGTTTTTGCAAAGGAAACTCACAATGCGATGCAGAAATAGACATTCTGACTCGCTTCAGATATAATGTTCTAACTCCTGTTTAGAAGCTGTT
>NW_015647532.1:0-6988 GCF_001515625.1 Sinocyclocheilus rhinocerous
CACAATAAGTCCTTTACTCAATCTGACATAGCTGCGTTTGGAATTTAACTGGAAATTAAGTGCTGGTTTCGTCTTTATGCACACCTCATATCAAACCATTTTACTGAAGCATTTTGGAGATATCGTACATTATTACACTTTAGAAGGGTATAAAGACCACATTTCTAATAAGTAGAAAAAAAACAATGGTCAGTTCTTATAACGGACATGCCATACTATATGCACACCTCATATCAAACCATTTTACTGCAGCATTTTCGAGAACTGGGATGCTTTTACACTTTAGAGGGCTACAAAGGCCCTATTTCTAATAAGTACAAATAAGTATGGTCACTTCTAATAGGTAACGTTCTATTCCATAGGCACACCACATATGAAAATATTTTGCTGTAGTGTTTCAAAGATATACAAGATCATTCCAATTTAGGGTCCCATAAAGACCTCATCTCTAGTAAGTATGAGAAAAGTTTTTTAAAAGTTAACACAACAATAAATAAAATACAAAATGGACAGCTATTGTAAGGGATCTTTATGGACTAACAGTCCATAAACCTATGCATTTTATATGGACAGTATACACTAACTCTTTAAGAGAATGTGATCGATAATTTTTGCATGCATTTAATATACATTTTTGGAAAAATAATGTGATACAATGTGCAATTAAGCCCCTTTTACTGTATAAATGTTTTTACAAAGACATCATTGTAAGTAATACATGTGCACACATGTTACAGCATGGTTAACTATGTAGCCTACTCTCTATTTGATCCAATAAATATTGTTCTTCTAAAATTATATTTGTATCTTTAAAATTACAATTGTTATATTTTAGTTATTTACAAGAGTTTTATTTTTAAAAGTTAAAAGAAGAAATAACACAAAATATGAATATTATTATTTATATGTCATTTGAATATTTTGTGACGTACGAGGCATGTCATTGTTCATAATTATTACTTAATGGCATCATGACTTCCCGCAGAAAAAGGTAAGTTATAATTCTTTACGCTATGAAAAGTTGCATAAATAGGCTACATTTAGATATCAGGACATCACATTTATATCTGACAACGACCGACTAATGTTTAGACTTGTCGTTCCCCGCTAAACACTGAATATGGATCAATTAATATGTGACAGAAAAGTTGAGAGTAAACAGTGCATTTTTTCCCCCCTCAAGAAACACCAATGGAGCAAAAGAGCATTTATTCAGGTCACATATTCAAAAAGAATACTTGTGTTGTCCGTGAACTTTGTTTTTATGTTTCATTTATGATTTAAAATCGATTGGTATGTCTTATGTTAAATTCTGAGGAGATTCACAAGCGCAGGAAAATATGCGATGTGTGGTGCTGAAGGGACAGCGCACGGAGATAAGGGTGGGATTTGTTAATTTACAGCCTATTTTGCGATCAGTTCACAGCCTTATGTTGCTGTATTGTTAGTAAACAACATTAACAAACAAACAAAACCAACTATTCTTCAATAAAAAAGAATAAGAATAATAATAAAGAAAGAAATAAAGAAAATAATAACTAAATAAAGTGACATCTTAATAATTATTATTTTTTATTTACTGTATATAATTAATTGATTACTGTTATAATCATAGCAAAAAAACTTATTTAATTACAAACGTTTGACATCACGTTGTAGCTCGTATTGCTTGTGCACTGTTACATTACACAACCTGAAACAACTACTACAACTGTAACTACTACTACTATTACTACTATTACTGCTAATAATAACTGATATTATAAATGTTATTACTATAATTTAATTAATTATTTACTAGTTTATTTAGGGTAGTGTTTTGTGTATATAGCATTTTTGTGATTTTGTTATTTGACTCTATGTCTGTAGTCGCTCACATGTTAACTCATTTACTAATTCACTAGTCCCTATGTAGTGACAATTATTATGTAGATGTATGCAGACACAGAGCGCACTAAATTAACCAGGAGTCAAAGAAATTAAATCAGGAAACTCAGGAAATGTGGTAAAAGTCATATACACCGTGCACGGAGAGCTTTTGAGAATTGTAGTAATTATGATTCATTCTAAATTAATTAAATTGTATGAATTATTATTCATTATAAATATTACATTTTAAAATATACATTTTATTAATTACATTGTTATTTAGAATTGATGTATTATTATTTATTGTATTATTTATAATAAGTCTATCAATAACAGTAATGATCATAAAGTTTTTATATTAATTACACATATTTCTGCAACTTTTTTTAATAGATTGTGTATTATAACATATATATTTCTTGTTTTGTAATAGTCAATTTGTGTTGTAATACGTAATTAATTATTATATAATGCTTACTTTGTGTTAGTAATTGTTCTTGTGAGGCAACAATAATGCCACCTCAGGAAATTACATGTTGTAGGTTGCAATAATGATAATGTTGTTTTTCGCATTCACAGAACATATTTCTTTCCCACATTTGGAAAGGTAAGCATACATTTGGTATTTTTAGTAGTAGTGACCACGAACACTATGTACATACTTTTCAACACTTACTTTAAAATGTATGCATTGCACAGCTTTATAAACAAAATATCAAACTAATTAGTATGTGTAAACAAATTAAGCTGGAGTGTTTCTATGAATCAAGTGTGTTTTTTGCCCCGAGGTAGTCTTTCAGTTATTTTTAACAAACTGTGATACATTCACTCATTTCATAAATGTATTAAGTCAGTTCTCCAGAAGTTCACATGCGTGTCCTCTTTTTAACTTGTGTAATGCCATGAAAGTAATTCATTTTGTGAAAGTAGCCAAAATGTTCGAATAGTTGCTCCTGTATATAATTGTTGCTTTTTCTGCCCACATCCAGCAACGTAAAATAGAGCTAACATTCAATGACATTCAAAATGCTTTACAACCATATGGCCAAAGAACACATGAAAGTGCATATCCATCCAGTGGCACTTGGGGGAATCTTTGCAAAGACTTGCAAATTCCGAATACCACTACCAACAGGATTTGGCTTAAGAATGCATGTCTTGCAAGCTTGCAGGTAAATGTGTGTGTATTTCTATGCAAGTATGTGCGTATATATATATATATATTAGTCGCGGGGTGAATGAGAACACAGACTCAGTACTGATCGAAAGAGCCCCGGAGGGTGATTTATTGCCCACACACTGATCACACGTGCTCGGATGAATGGTGCTCGGTGCCCGTCTCAGCGTGGTGCTCGTGGGGTGTCTGCTCAAAATTATGCTTTTGAGGATGTATTCAGATTGTTTGTCATATTCCTGTGAATATGTGCTATCTGATATTTCTATTTTGATTCATCATCTGTCATTTGCACAATACTGTATATTATGTAGAGGTCACATCTGGACAGCCCTGCACTGGCATCGCAAAGTGATTTGATTGAAGAAGGAGACATTGTGATTTCGAGTTCACCCTCACAGAAGGTTTGTGCCGTAATAATGCTACATTTCATTTTAAGTGCATTGGGCCCTAAGCAAGTAGATTCTCATCAGTCATTTTTTCCGATTTAGATTTTCCAAAACACTTTTCCAGTTACACCTTTTGAACTACAAGGCAGCCATGCTGACAGTGACAGTAGAGAGTCTGTTGCCCCATCTCCAAAGGTTATTACTTCTGCACAAAATTCACATGCTTTTGAGGATGTGCTCTTTGTTGCTTATACAGTTGTGACTATTAATTATATATTCAATCTTTTTTTTTTTTGATTCATCACCTGTTTTATATTATTGAGAACTTTTCACTGGATAGCCCTGCCCAGTCATCTCAAAGTTATTTGTATAGTGTCGAAGGCAATAAATTGAAGTGCATTTCTCCTTCAGTCAAGGTCAATGCTCCTGTGGCTTAAACAGTTAGTTAGAATGTTTGTGCGCCAACGTCTTAAAAGTCCTTAGTCAACCACCAAACTATGCCCCCTTTGTAATTCTAGAAAGACACTTTTGCTTTCATTACCGAAAATTATTTATAACATATCTGCAACTTAACGTACTGCAAATGTTTATTGTCTTTGAGAAATTACATTTAAATACACAACACAACTACTGTTTACATGTTTACAGTTACTGTATTTTGCATTACATTTATTGAGATTAAAATATTTGTCCTCCCTTACTTTAGCATAGATCTTTAAGATGAACAGTAAAGCAGATATTATAAAATTATTTTCAATAAAATAAAATTATTTTCAATAAAAATCTAACTTTTCTTTCACAGGACATGGGCACACATACTGACACAACATCGGAAGACAATAATGTCAGTAATGATGAACTCTTTTTCCGACACAAATTGCCAAGGCATCCTTGTTTTTTTTTTATGAACAGAGAAATCTGGAGAGACCTAAGGAAAAGGCAAAAGCAGTATCAATTCACAGATCTTCAGTGGACAAATGTCATTTCAAAAGGCATACAGTCAGTACACCCCTACTGCAGTATTGCCTTCAAAAGACACCATGTGACGATCAAGGGATCTAAACGAAAGGGACCCCTTTTCCACTGCTTGGGGTACTGTACGTTTGCAGACTGCCCTGTCTGTGTTGAAGTCACCATATCACACGAAAGTACCCTGAAAGCAATCGTCACATTTCAGGGTGATGAAGTGTGCCACAGTCTAGAAGAACTGAGAAGACGACACGTGCGAGCTGATGAAAGGAAAAATTTGGCCAAGCAATTACAGTCCACACTCCCAAGGGCCCTATACTTGCAAAATCTCGAAAACATAGAAAGCACAGTGTTCGAGTCGGGATGTCGGGATACCTCCCCTACACCTGCAGTGCTTAAAAACATAGCATGGACCAGCAGGAAAAAAGCTCGCCGTCATCATAATGAAGTACTCAGTCTTCAGAAGATGGTAGAGGAGAGAACCGATTCAGAGAAAGTTCTTCAGAAAGTTATCTTGCATCCCCGAGGAGTGATGCTGTGGTCACAAGATTCCATCCGTCTATTCCACCAGCGATGTAAAACTGATGTTGTTTACATCGATGCCACAGGGAGCATCATACAGAAGGGTAAAGGAAGATCAGCCCCATTTTATGTTTATGAGCTTGTTGTAAGGCATCCTAAGAAGGGTGCCTCTCCAGTCCCTGTGGCAACTTATGTAACTTGTGACCACACCACCTCATCTGTGATGTACTTTCTACTGTCATTTCAAACCGATTATTATCGTTTGTTTGGAAAAACATCACAGGGGAGACCAGTACTCATTATGTGTGATGGGTCCCTTGTTTTACTTCAGGCTGTTGCCTGTAGTTTTTGTAGAGTATCTCTTGGCCAGTTGCTCCAAGTCTATTATGACATTGTCACTGGGAAGTTGAAGGATGAGAAAATGAAGGTACCAATTCTTCATCGGTGCTTGAGCCATGTGATGAGGAATGCCAAAGTCTTCTGTAAGAAACAGTAAGTGTACATTAGTAAAGGTCTTATTTAACTCAAGACATTATGTTTATCATGCAATGATTTTACTGAAACATTGCTGTCTTTTATGAACCATCCTTCAAAAGAAAATTAAACCTCTTTTAGTTAAAAACACCCACATGGTTTCTAAGGTGAAGTAGTCTTTTAGTTAAAAACATCCACATGGTTTCTAAGGGTACATTGCTTTTCTCCCTTTTCATATCACAGTCCTACAAAAATGATTGAAAATGTACTCGCAATTGCTGTCCCACAACAAAACATGAGGGCATTTAAATTTAAATAATGCCATTTTCAGAAGTATCCACATTAATGGTGTCACGAATTCAGTCCATGGACTTCTGTTTATTCACCACCAGAGGTCACCCTTTCCATTTCATTGACTCTCGCACTACACAAACTGTTGCATAGCACCCCGGACTACATTTCCCATCATGCTTTGCACAATTTGCACACTGCCCTGATTGCACTCATTGCACACAGCTGTTTCTAATTACCTCATTCACTATATAACACCCACTCTAACCACATTTCTCTGCTGAGTATTGTTTAGCCTGTACCCCTTTCCGAGTCTCCGTGTTTTCCTTGTTTTGCCTTGCCTTGCCTGTTTTTGATCTTTGCCTGTTTTCTTGGATTTCCCCCTCTCGTCTCGCCCCTGTGATTCTGTCTGCTCATCGGTGACCTACGCTAGTCCTGTGACTATTCTTGTGTTTTGCCCGCCATATACCTGTTTGCCAGTGTTTGACCCTGCCTGTGATGACCACGTCTCTGTCTTCTGCTAAATAAAGCTTGCATATGGATCCACAAGTCTCACGTCTCGTCAGCCCCGTAACAGAATACTCAGCCACACAAGGATCCAGCGGCTTTTTCAGTGGACTCTGGCCTGGTATGGACCCAGTCACCGAGCTACTACATCTTCGGCAGGGAGGTCGTTCGATTGAGGAGTATGTTCACCGGTTCTGTGAACTATCTTACCAGGTACCCCTATATGATGAAATTTTATTTAAAGACTTGTTCCGTTTTGGACTCGATGAACCCACGAAATCTTGGATGCCAAAGAGTAAATTTAACTGTAGCTTAAAGGACTTTATAGACTATGCCTTGCTGACTGCTGGTTCAGCGTTCACGGTGGGTGTCGCGGAGGAAGGAAGCGACACCATGTCTGTGACTGAAATAATGACTGTATCAGAGCATGCTCACAAGATGGCGGCGACAGAGGAGCCTGATCACAAAATGGCGGACACAACAGCGCTCCGTCAAGTCACAGCTGATCTTCATGAGTCTAGTCCAGTCACAGTTGATCATCACGAGTCAAATCAAGTCACAGTTGATAGTTATGAGTCTAGTCAAGTCACAGTTGATAGTTATGAGTCTAGTCAAGTCACAGTTGATAGTTATGAGTCTAGTCAAGTCACAGTTGATAGTTATGAGTCTAGTCAAGTCACAGTTGATCGTCATGAGTCAAGTCAAGTTACAATTCATTATCATGAGTCAAGTCTAGTCACAGTTGATCGTCATGGGTCAAGTCTAGTCACAGTTGATCGTCATGGGTCAAGTC
>NW_015647532.1:8823-16528 GCF_001515625.1 Sinocyclocheilus rhinocerous
ATAACTGTGAGACATAACATAGGTATAAAAAATAACAAATAAGCAATATAATTACATTAATAATCACAATGTCCTGAACACAAAATATTTATTTATATACACATTCAATGTATTATATTCATAACCATAAATGTAAGTAATTACACAATTTTACTGTCTTTCAGGAGATTTGAGCCGCCATGGAAAGGGTCCTGCCTACCAAAATCTGTCAAAGAAATTTGAGATGCTGTCAGCTGGACACACAGGTCTGTGCTTCAGTGCTTTAAATCTGTTCTTTAAAACTTTATGTGTATGTTTTACACATTGTGAGAATTTATTTTATTTGATTTCTTTTAGAATTATACCAGTGACAATAAAACACAAGGCATCATGGAGAAAAGCCAGTGGGACCTGAAGCGTGTGCGCTTTCAAAGACGTCGGTTCACAAGGCTGGACGATTTTGTCCATATTTATCAAAAAACACATAGTGCCTTGCTGAAGGAGTTTTCAGATTCTATCCGGGAAAAAAAAGTATTAATTTCTCTTGTAAATACTATGATTGCCTTGAAATATCATTTCATAAAAAATTACATAATCATGTATTCAATAGTGTCTCTAAACATACTTTTCTCTGTAGAGACACAAGGTGGACGTCGAGCGCTGGAGACAAAGAAGGCAGTCCAGGAAAGGCATTTATGTATCACCATTACTAAAGGCTTTTCCTTTCAAGAAAACCAAAAAAGTAGGATGATGTTAATATTTTGTATACCTCAGTATTTTGATACAGTCCATACCACAGAACAGCAATCCTTATGATATGCGTAATGTACTTTTTTTTTTATGCAGCCCAGACTGCTGACAAAGACAACTGGATCATGGGCAACAAACAAAGAAGAAATTTGTGAGCAAAACTTGGTAAGAACCATACACTATCATAGAACAAAAAATATTTGTGTATGAATTCGACCAGTTATTTGTTCATTCTACAAATGACAGTGGTGGTGACAGTGAAAGCCTTTTATGTGTTCTGAGTTGCATTAATTTGTGCTGAAATGCAAAAACTATTATCATACTCCATTTTACAATTATGTATACTGTAGTATAATTCAATATAACAACTTTCATTTACACATAATTATTCCTTTTTGTGAGTCGCATATCATAATTCATGGATTTAGTCTTTTGACTAAAATGCCATATAGTTTTAGTCATATTATAGTCATTTAAATTGTTTTAGTCGACTAAAAATACAGCTGATTTATTCAACTAAAATCTACTGAGTTCGGTTAAACTGTAATACATTAAGCATTTAAGAATCACACAACTGTTGCTTGAATACTGTACATGACTAAACTGACATTTTTACAGAATTGTGTGTGCTTTTTGACAATTCAAATGCAAAAAGACACAAAATAGAGCTCAATTCTGTGCTCATCAGGGCCTAACGCATACTTTTATGGTTCTAGTGAACTATAATAATCCTGAGAGTAAA
Source organism: Sinocyclocheilus rhinocerous (assembly GCF_001515625.1). NCBI lineage: Eukaryota > Metazoa > Chordata > Actinopteri > Cypriniformes > Cyprinidae > Sinocyclocheilus > Sinocyclocheilus rhinocerous. Next base: position 10,295 of record NW_015647532.1, read on the forward strand.
ATCTATTTATTGAATAATATGTCAAATAATGTCCTTTGTCTCATTTTTAATTGTCGACAAAAATGGCATCGATGTAGATTACTACAGAACTACACAAATGTGTTGTTCACAAGCAAGTGTTCCTTTTTTAAATTTTTTTATTTTTATTTTTTTACCAGTAAGATACAATTCACGTTTCAAAATGCAGGTGAACTCTTTAATGTCAATCATCCACCCAATTCATGTTTCGTCACATATATTTTTTTATTCAATATATTCAGACTTTCATTGCATATACTGTATTAAAACTTCCATTCAATATATTCAAATTTTCATTCATCATATTCAAGTTTCATTCCATATATTCAAACTTCCATTCAATATATTCAAACTTTCATTCAATATATTCAAACTTTTACTACTACATTACTACAGAATACTTATTTTGATTTCAAAGATGTATGTACAAAGAAGATGTAACACAATAAGTATTTTTATTATTAACAAAAGTGTTAACTAATACATCCTGCTTCATATCCTTAATTTCTGCCTGTTCTTGTAGTCATCAAAAGCTTCTACTGGGCAGCCCAAGTCCAAAGAAAAACAAGAGGGTAATGGCAAAAGTGTTAACTAATACATCCTGCTTCATATCCTTAATTTCTGCCTGTTCTTGTAGTCATCAAAAGCTTCTACTGGGCAGCCCAAGTCCAAAGAAAAACAAGAGGGTAATGGCAAAGTAGAGTATAACACTTCACAGGTAAGACTAGGTGAAGCTGAGGCAAATTTAAGGGTATGATAACATTACAGTACACACAGACTCCTACATTACTCATTTGTCACAATGACATGTAAATGTTGATTCCCTGTTTGTCCTTTTAGCCATCAAAAGGTTCAGTTGGACAGCCCAAGTCCAGAAAAGAAGAAAAGGACAGTGTCACTGAGGCCACAAGTCACATCCCAAATGATGACACTGTGCAGGTAAGTAATAATAATAATAATGATAATAATAATAATTAGACATACAAAATATTGTCCTTACAAAAAACTGTGTTTTATATTATGTTAATAAAAAAGACAGGTAGGAAACATATGTCCTTTTTTATCATCTGTTGTGCAATGACTGTGTTAAATGCAAGACAAAATATGGCCATTATTGATTCTTTTCCCACCAATGTCATTTTTTCAAGGTTCTCTGGAATTTGAAGGACACTGAAGTGGTGGTTGCAGTGATTCAGTCGATTGACAAGGATAGGACATATACACTGCACGACAAAGACTTCAAAACCCTGAAACCACACAACTGGTTAATTGGGGAGGTAATCATACTTCTGAATTTGTTTAAAATTGTGTTATTAGTTAGATATTTAAGGAGTGAAAGACAGAGCACTGTAAATGACACATGGAATTCTTAGGATACTTTTGAATACATTTTATAATTATTTTTTATGTAAAAGGACAGATAATAATATTTTTGGGTATGAAATTATGTAGGGGAAAAATTGTAACACTTTATAATAACTTTCATTAATAAATCATTAACAAACATTATATAATGTTTAACTAACCATCACTTAATATATATTCACATATGAATACATATGAGATTATGTGCTTATTATTGTTAACAAATGAACTTATTAAACATTACCAAATGATTAATAGAACATTATTTAATGTAAATTGAAATGCTTACAAATGTCATCAACCTTTCAATTCATATAATCATGCATTTTTTTTTAATTATTATTCTTTAAACGATTTTTACATGGTTTACAATGATTAAAAGCTTCATTAATGAATCATTAACAATCATTATATAATGCTTAATGGATCATTAGTTAATGTTTACAAATGTCATTAAACATTCAATGCATTTTAAAAATCTACAAATGATTTTAACAGAAATAATACTGTGATTACAAGTTTATTTGTTAATGTAATTATGAATGCTTACAAATGTCATTAAACCTCAGTTCACATATTAGCTAATGCATTTACAAATGTTGTGAAAATATAGCTTAATTAGTCATTTTAAGCACTTCACAAATTATTCATGTTAATATATTCATTAACTCATAATCACAGATGGTAATTATATGGTTGGTCAATTTACATTACATAATGATCTGTTAATCATTTGTTAATGTTTATTAGTTCATTAGTTGACATTAACAAGCACATTATCTCATATTTCTAGATATGTGAATATATATTAAGTAATGATTAGTTAAACAGTATATAATGTTTTTTAATGATTTAATAATGAAAGTTATTATAAAGTGTTACCGAAAAAAATTATGAAAATGGATTATATAAATGTTGACATATTTAAATACATTATTAAATACATAATTACATGTGCAAATTACTAAATAGCTAAATAAATGGTAAATGACTGTAATAAATAGTTAAATACATAAACAAATCCACCAATAGCTCAAAATTATATTAATAAATATTGTTTAAATATTTCAATAAATTGATAAATATAAATTATACAAATTATTACAGAGATAAATTACTTTTAATAATATATAAAACATTTAATTATTTATTGACTCAGGAAACAAATAAAAATGTATTATGTTTTCATTTTATCATTTGTTTGCACTAATTTTAGCTATTTAGCTATATATTGTTTTATTTCACTTTTTTAAAAAGTAATTTAAGTAATAAACATTTAAATCAATATTTTATGTTTTTGTTTTTTTTGTCATTTGCCACTAAATATGAAATGTAATTAATATATGTATCTACAAACAACAAATGTGTAATGATTGCAACTGATTATAATTCATAAATACTTGCATAATACAAAACTGTTAAATTATCAGTTTCTCAACTGGAAGCCTGATGAGTGAATATACATTTCACGAGGTCTCCTCAAATATAGTCCTGGAGGCTTGGTGTTCTGCTGAATTTAGCTTCAACTTGCCTCAACAGACCTGCCTGGAAGTTTGTAGTATGTCTACTTAGATTTTGATTACCTAGTTCAGGTGCATTACTTTGGGGTTGGAACTAAACTCTACACAGGCCCTCCAGGACCAGATTTGAGGAACCCTGCATTTGACAAATTGTTATTTATTTGGTTATTTATTAATGGTAAAGCATTTTAAGGGCATAATTGTAATTGTCTTGAATGATTGCAGACAATTGAATGCTACTTTCAAGCACTCTTGAATTCAAAAGGCTATGGACGAAAACTTTTTCTATTCAACCACTACTCTGCCGGTGTTGTTGTATTTGGGGAGAGGTCTGCATTGTCAAATCACAGTTTAGGAAAGGTGATACTTTATAATTGTTATTCGATAAAGAAGAAAATATCAGAAGGACAAGTTGATTTGTAACATTTAACTATTTTTGCAGGTCAACTTTGAAGACTACGATGCTCTCATTGGATTCATTAATGTACACGGAAACCACTGGAAATTTCTGGTGTGTAAAACCATTGTCAAGTTGCAGACATTGTAGTTGATTAATTATGGAAATGGATAAGTGACCAATGACATGCTTTTACTAGTATCTCAACAGGAATTTGCAGAAAGTGTTTGTGGTGGATCCCCAAGGGAATGAAGAAGAGAAAGATTCTCAACTTGCTGCCAAAAGATTCAGGTGTTGTATTTTTTATTATTATTATTATCATACAGCCACAGACCCCCAAATATGATCACCCTTGTGAGAGACCCGCATCCTGGAATTTAAAAGGCATCTGTCTTTTATAAACACCTAATAAACTGAATAAAATAAAAAATATAAATCCAAAATGAGTGTGAATTAAGTTTCATTATTATGAACACTTTCGTACTCACTGTAGCAAAATACTGCTAAATGTATTATTAGTTTATTTTAATGTTTATGTATATTTATATAGCAATTAATGTAATAGCTGGATAACTGAAATGTCAATCACACTTTAATTTAACTGATATGTCAATTCACTAATTTATTTTATTAACTTAGAAGCGTAAGTTATTTTATCTGATTAATTACATGTTTTAATATTTTTTTCTTAGTTTTCTCTAGGTTTGAATCTTTTCATTTATACAGTTTTCTGTTGTACAGATTTTCAACATTTTAATCTTACTATTTTTTTTTTTGTTTGTTTTATCTAGATTTTAATCTTATTTGTTGTCTTCTTAACGTAAATATTATGTAGGGAATACTCCAAAATCAATCAAAATGAAATCATTACATAAATGTTGACATATTTAAATAAATCATTACATACATAAATGTTGCTCTAAATTAATTTGTTACATAATATAATAATAATATTGAAACATTTAAAAAAAAAATTACATGAAGACACGCACATCATCAATAACATAATGAAATATTTAAATGCAGTATTAAATGTAGAAATAGTTAATTAAAATAGCAAATTACTCAATTAAACATATAAATAAATGTTAAAAACTGCTTTAGTTATTTGTTAAATCAAACAAATAAATGCATATACTCCTTTTCATTTTAACATTTGTTTGAATTAATTTTAGAAATATGGGTTGTTTTTTCATTAAAGCAAATTATATAATTGAATGGTATATTAAAGGATTTATAACATCTATTATATTAATATTAGTAAAATCTTAAATATTTCAAAAATTATTTATTGATTATATTTTGAGAAATTGTATTAATTAATAAAATAAGTCATTCATCCAGTTACTCTCTTGTGTCCCCTGTTGATTCCATGAACCTCAGTTTGAAACTCCTGATATAGTCTCATTCACACAACTTTGATGACATTTTTTTTTGATTCAGTATCAGCTGATTGTGAATTCTACACTATGCTTTTCTCACATACCTGTAGGCAGTACTTCAAAATGCGTCAGATACTGCATGCTAAGACAGACTGGGTGGATGTGAAATGGACACATGGTGTTTTGAAGCACACTAACCAAGAAGACGGTTACAGCTGCGGATTTTATGTCATGCAGGTAACCAAGCAATTTTCAGTGGCGGCTCGTGGGTTTTAAAATAGAGGAGGCACACTAATTGTATTGGTCTGGGGATCCCTGCCGATTATTATTATTATTAGTATTAGTATTTGCTTAACCACTTTAAAATGGCTTTTTTTGGTTGCTTTTAGTCAGAAAATGTAAAGGAAATGACACACATACAGCAGGATAATATAATTTCACTTACCTGGCCTATCACTTGAAGCAAACATCCATAAAAGTCAGTGTTAAAAGAGAGCTGCTTGTTGCGCCATTTAATTAAGCCGCGACTGCTGTAGCCTATCCAGTTTAGGTGGCACAGCGGGAGACATTCAAACTAATATCACGTAATTTACGTCTCTGTGATGATTGGTTGATATCAGAAGGAGGCTAGCCTGCCTTGCTAGGTTTCTTTTCTCAACACTTCTCAGCGCTGAAAGTGAACACTTGATGCTGATTGGTAAATTTTTTTACCAACGGAGGCACAAGAGCTTAGCTCTCCCCCGGCCTCCCCCTCCCCTTCTCTATCATTAGCGGTTGCAATTACATCAGCAGATTCGGCACATTCGCGATAGAAAAGCGGCGCTTTCACGTTATGATATTACAACTGTGAAATTACAAACAAAAAATACACATTCTGAGACAAGGCTTTTCCTCAGACACCATCGAAAATCATGATACCTTCATGTAAGCGCAGCCTCACAGAGCTTCGTAAGGACATGGCTGTAACAATCCTACAAGCATCAGGTATGTTTTGCATCCATCTATCCATCTATCCATCTATCTATCTATCTATCTATTCGTATGTTAAAGTTTGAACAGTTTAAAGAGAAAACTGATTTGTAATATTGTGATTACAGTGTTCAACCCAAAGGAACATTGCTCCTTTTGTGGCCTACATTCTCCTCCTGGATGTGTGGGTCTGAACACATGGGTTTGTGTAATTTTTAATAGCAATTGGCTAATTATATTAGCTATTACACATAGAGGCCCTGTCGTAAATTATTAAATTAATTACATAATTAGTCAAACTGAAATGTAATGCTTTTGCAATCGAAGTAACATTATTGCAAATGTTATGTTTTAATTTGTATAAAAACAGACTGTATAAAATTTTTTTTAAATTGTTTACATTTAGAAAGCTATATTTGTTATTACTGAAGTGTTAAAAATGTAAGAAAGCCTGTCTATACCTTTCAATGTATTATTTTTTGCAATATGAAAGTATAAAAAGGTTAATTATCACTTCTCCCCCCAACCAGATTCAGTGCAGCAAATGTGAAAGGTGGTTCCCTTTCATGGGAACTTCGAACTG
>NW_015647533.1:0-1273 GCF_001515625.1 Sinocyclocheilus rhinocerous
AACATATTAGTGCACTGCTGCCTCTCATTGGTTTATTAATGTCATAGATTCCTTTGTCGCTACTTGAATATTTTAAGTAAGTGTCACTCAAAACAGTAAGTAAATTGTTTTATTTGCCTTGAAAGTAGTTGTAACTTAATAAAACCTAGTAAGTATAACAACTAAGTAAAGATAACTAATTAAATCTCCCAGTCCAACTGGGCCTTCAGGTCAGCTGGGAAAAAAGTAAGCTCTCCCATGGGTAGAGCATCTCTTTTTTCAGCATAAAATTGGACTGTTTCCAGGCAGCACACCTCGAGAAGGTCTGTGCTCCAACAGTGCTGAGTTGTTTGGGGGTCCCAAGCACAGAATAGTGGTTCCTCTTGAATTATTCAGAGGCTCCTGGGGTGTGGCATCCTTGGCCGCGTCATGCTGCCAGACGATGCTTATAAGACCGATTCAGCACAGCCTGTATGATCAAGTTCTGAGATGTTCATGTGTGGCTCGCACCTCGTGGCTTTCACATGAGGTGCTGTCCCATCCCAATCCAAAGACCTCTGTTTCTATGGGCGGTTGTGCCTCTAGATTAGTGTCCAAAAGCACCTTTCAAACAACGGATGCTTCCATGATAGGTTGAGGTGCTTCATGCAACAGGCGTGCAGCCTTAGGGACCTGTTCGGTTCTATTCAATTGCCCAAAAGTTGTCGGCAGTGCTTTTTTTCTTGGGGAGGTCTTGACCATTGATCCAGTGGTGAACATTATCACTCAGGCTAGAGCCCCCTCATGAGGTGGTTATATGAACCGAAGTGGCACATTTTCGTGAGAAAAAGGTGTTCTTCCCAAGCGAAGGACCCGATCCAAGAGGGCCTAGACAGACACCCTTCTGCATTTACACTCAAGGTGTATGTGGTGTGCCACGGACCTGTGAGTGGCAGATCGGTGGGGAAACACGATCTGGTTATTAGGTTCTTGTGAGGTGCACAGAGGTTGAATCCTCCTAGACCATGCCTCATCCTCTCTGGGGATCTCGCAGTGGCCTTGAGGCCTAACAGGAGAGATCTGTTGAGCCTTCCAGTCAGATGAATTAGTGCCCTCTCTACGAAGACGGCTTCCTGACTACGTTCACTGAGAGGATGAAAAATCTAAGCCCTCTCCTTTTACGAAACGTGCCTAAAATTTGGGACGGCAAACTCTCACATTATTCTGAGACCCTGGCCTGGATGCGTGCCAACGATTGCCACTGCTCCCCTTATGGACCAAGTGGTGACTCTGCAAGCTATTCCTTTCAAGGAAG
>NW_015647534.1:0-639 GCF_001515625.1 Sinocyclocheilus rhinocerous
TGATCTCAATTTATTTTTCAAAACCTCTTGATCACGCCTCGTTGCTGCAGTTTCAATCTCTTCCCAAAAAATTAATTAACTGTGCTGTACCCGCATAATCTCAATCTCTCTCAGAAACTTCTTGATCACGCTGCCTTGACACAGACACAGTTTCAATTTCTCCCTAGAAATATATTAACTGCGTCGCATCTCTCCACATGATCGCAATTCCTCCCAGAGACTTCTTGATTACGCATACCACAGAGCCAGACACACCGCTATGGTTTATCCCCCTTATCTTAATTCCAATTCTAATTTCAAAAACCCAAATTCTTTAGAAGATTATGATTGGTCTCTTACCCGAGAGTCCTGTTGCCACCCAGGTTCGTTTTCTGGTTCCAGTGGTGTCCCCTCCGGGCCTCGGCGGTCGGTCCCTCTCTCCCTTTAATCTATTCGGGGTTAGGGCTGAACGTCTATCGTCCAGGATGTACCATCACCGTCCGCTCACAGGTCCAGAAGACACATCCAAGGAATCCCACATACATTATGTACGAACAAATCTAAATAAACATATTTTAAATTCCTATGTTTTTGCAGAGATCTGAGTAATTGCATTGTGTATACGCAATGATGCAATTTTGCGTCGTGGTATTTTTTTTT
>NW_015647534.1:656-1257 GCF_001515625.1 Sinocyclocheilus rhinocerous
CAAGTCACTGTAAAGTGAGACAAGGCAGGGAGGGGAAACCTCCGCTTTATATCTCTTTTCCAAGTCAAGGTTTCAAACTCTTAACAGCTGTACTTTTCCACACATGGTAAGAAAGTAAAAAACACACTACTATATCATACTTCTAAAGATTGGTTCCCCCTTAAGGCCTAGATGACCTTCTAGGCCATGGGGAGACGCCTATGGGTCTCCCAGTTGTCCCCCTCTCATCCCAATATGGCCCTGTGGATTTCTTGTCACCCATACATCTTACGTTGGGCCCCAAACCCATCTTGAACGTTGAAAATTGAAAATTGTGGTCCCATCTTGAGACCACAATTTTGAACGTGTTTCTCAATGCACACATTCTGGCCGTGTTCAAACATGTCATATTTTTTAAAGCAGATTTAAGTCCAGATTTACCCACATATTCCTTTTTTTTTAGCATTGCTTTACTTATATCTACTGTGCTAGAGTAAATTAATAAATATTAAATTAAATGTCATATTAAGTAAATGCTAATAATCCATATTGTACAATTATTAATTGTAACATCTATTTATGTTATTGAATGTTTGTGTTAAGTTATATAGGCCTATCATTT
>NW_015647535.1:0-197 GCF_001515625.1 Sinocyclocheilus rhinocerous
CTGATAGAGTTTTTCTGTGATGGCATAAACCAACCTCTTAGGGCTGAGCTTAGACGCAAGGGTCCACGTTCATCACTCGCTCAGTTCATGGATTATGCTTTGTTGACGGTCGGATCTTTGTTTACTGTGGGTGTCGCGGAGAAAGAACGCGACACAGTGTCTGTGACTGAAATGGCGGCTGTACCAGAGCACGCTCA
>NW_015647535.1:454-580 GCF_001515625.1 Sinocyclocheilus rhinocerous
CAAGTCTAGTCACAGTTGATCGTCATGAGTCAAATCGAGTCACAGTTTATTATTCTGAGTCTGGTCAAGTCACGGCTGATAATCATGAGTCTGGTCAAGTCACAGCTGATATTTATGAGTCTAGTC
>NW_015647536.1:0-150 GCF_001515625.1 Sinocyclocheilus rhinocerous
ACATTAGAAATGGATATTATATAATAGCTGCTCTCGACAGGCGCGTGGCACCCCGGTCGGGAAACACTGTTCTAAATAATGCCACGAGTGGGGCTTGAGGAAGTGACGTCGCCTGCGTCTGCGCAGTGCGACCTGATGCAGCCCCTGAAG
>NW_015647536.1:399-542 GCF_001515625.1 Sinocyclocheilus rhinocerous
GTCACATGACCAGCATTTTCGTCTCGTCTCGTTTTCGTCACGTAATAAAGGTTCGTTGATGATGATATTTAGTCATAATTTTCGTTGACGAAAGCAACACTAGTCTCAAATCCAAAGAGATATTCTTTATAAAAGTTAAGAGT
>NW_015647537.1:0-563 GCF_001515625.1 Sinocyclocheilus rhinocerous
GTATGAAATGTGCTATATAAATAAACTTGCCTTGCCTTGCCTTTACATGTCTTGAAAGAATTTCTAAACATTAAACATTGACTGTCAGTCTTTATTCACCTGTTTCTCGTTGTTCCTCATTAAAATTCATTATAGTAAATAATGTAAATTATATTGCTAATGTCATAGTGTAACAGATCGGCCAGGCTCCACCACCACCCAATCACAACGATCCCTCTCACCTGAGTTCTGAGCACCAGCACCTGTCACTAATCAAGCACCTCATTAACCAGCCTGCATAAAAGCACACACCTCAGACACCCTCATTGTCCGGTCTCGTATACACGTAGAGGACTCAATGACTTTGCTACTACTTCCATTTGAATACTTCCTGCATTACTTACCTCCTGTGTTCCTCCTAGTGTCTCCTCGTCTCCAAGTGTCTCCTGTTCCTCCTAGTTCTTCCTCCTAGTGTCTCCTGTTCCTCCTAGTTCACGGATCGCTGAGGTGTGTGCTCCTCGTGCCTGCATTCCAGCTCTTGTAAAGCCAAAGACCCGGATTACCCCACTCATCATATCCTTCGA
>NW_015647538.1:0-2833 GCF_001515625.1 Sinocyclocheilus rhinocerous
TTTTTTTTTTTTCCAGAATCAGGAATCTTGCCTTCCTTCTTCCTTTAAATGTAAGGAAGATGTGTTTCAACTGAGTAGGAAAATAATGTCTTACATAATGAGATTTATTTTCACTCGTAAGATGATATGTTACAACAGTTTTAATGAAGTTGCTGAATAAATAACAGTAAAAGTACTGTAGTGTTTGATGTATAGTGGGTATATGTAGATGTAGGTAATGATCTGAATATGTTCAGGGTGCAAATATACTACAGTAATATTTTTATTGTTTTTGAAAGAATCCCTTATGCTCACCAGGGCTAGATTTATTTGATCAAAAATAAAGCAAAATCTATAATATTGTGAAATATTATTACAAGTTTACTATTTGAATATATTTCAGAACGTAACTTTATTCCTGTGATGTCATTACTCCAGTCTTCATTGTCACATGAATCATTCTGGAAAAAAGCACCAATTATTATCAATTTAGAAAATATTTGATCTGGCTAGTTTTTTTGTAGAAACCATGCTACCTTTTTAGTTCAAAAGAACAGCATTTGTGATAGACATCTTATCTAACAAAGTAAAAAAAATTCTGTAACTTTTGATTAATTTAATTCATAAAGGAAAGGAAATCTTACTGACCCCAAAACGTTGATATTGGTAGTATATATACAGTGGGTACGGAAAGTATTCAGACCCCCTTACATTTTTCACTCTTTGTTATATTGCAGCCATTTGCTAAAATCATTTAAGTTGTTGGTGATTTTCTCTATTGAGGCCAGTAACAGTAACTGAAACTGAAAGGATGCGAATTCTTAATTCAGGGGAAGAACGTCATGTTCATGAATATATCCAAAGTGAATGTTCTGTATTCATAACTATGATTCACCCCACAATCAGCAAGGAGTGGCAATAAAATCTTTGCAGTTCATGTTTTCCATGTCATGAGATATTTCAGGTGTGTGACGCTGATCACTTGAATGTGATTGGTGGATGTGATTGAAGAGCCAGTAAATGTCGTGGAGAATTAAAGCCCAGAAAAAGTGTATAGTGTTTGCATTTTGTCTTCAGAAACTCAACCCACTGATTTCATGAATGTACAGTAGATTACAGAACATTGGAGTGTATCTCTTGCTATTTTTGTTTTAACACTTATTAATGTTTTTTTCATAGTTTTTGATTGATTTACAATCCTAAACTTATATTATAATTTAACTTTATCTGCTTTGAACAATGAAATCTAAAAGCAATATTCAAATTTTTAAAGGAATTAAGTGAATAAAAGAAAGTATTTGATTTTTTTTATCTCTTGCTTTGTTTTAACACTTATTAATGTTTTTTTCATAGTTTTTGATTGATTTACAATCCTAAACTTATATTATAATTTAACTTTATCTGCTTTGAACAATGAAATCTAAAAGCAATATTCAAATTTTTAAAGGAATTAAGTGAATAAAAGAAAGTATTTGATTTTTTTGTTTTGTTCTTGTAACACAGTTCAGGCCCGAAAGGACTAAATTAAATAACATTTTATGAAATCATGTCTAAGTAACAGTCATGTATCATATTACATAGTTTCGGTGTAAGGAGGGGAATTCAGTCTCATGAACAAGTTTGCATGCATCATCCATTCGCTTACCACTCACTTGCATGCTGTTAGCGAATGGCAAAATGTTCAACCAATCACACTGACTGCTCTCAATAATGTGGACTAGCTAGTTTTATACTTGCGTTTTGTGGTTTGTAAGGTTAGAGTGAGACATTCATGATGTGTTATAGTATGTCATGTGCTCCTAAATGATAACTGTGAAAACATGAAGAATTTCCTGTTTATTTGAAGTGCATACGGGCTTTTTTATGTGTTTACTTGTTTTAAAAAAAAACTACACCATTGGAGTCCCCACTATGGATATAATCAGATACCTCACTAATCAGGGACACAGATATTATGTTTAACAGAACCTCACAAAAATAAAAATAAAAATAGGTTTCATTGTCTGTGTAATTAAAAAAAATTATATATATATTGTTATTGTGTGTGAAATCAAGGATGAGGATGTGAATGAGAAGCTGGAAATTTTGTTTTATATAACGTTAGTTCTATGGATGTTATTTTCTGTCATTTAGCTTTCATTGTGTCTTTCTTTCCCTCGAGAGACTAGGCGAAAATTGTTGTTTGTCTAAACGACGGGACATTTCTCATACGTTAGCTAGCTAACGTTAGCTTTCTCACTCGCGCTTGAACCCCTGACCAGCGACTGAGATTTCTTTTGTGTCTTCCTTTTTATGATTACTTTTTCAATAGAGGAGCTGTTGTTTGTGAGGAGTGCAAATGTAGTTTTACTCATAACTTACAGCAGAGGAGAGAAGACGGTGGCGCTAATATGGTGAGTGCAATAATTTAACGACCACGTTTAATTTAGAAATAAACATAAATAAAAAAGTAAGTTTAAGTTAATTAACGGTATAAATACAAAAACGGATGAATATACTTTTGTTCTATCTAGGTTCAGAGTCCTCTGAACGACTGTCTTGTTTTGGAAGGAAGAAGAAATGAAAGAGATGCTTTGGAAGTGTAAGTATGGCTCTCATAACTGTGAAAAGAGAGCACAGCTATTTAACCCTCATCCGTCCCTCGGGTGACCCGAAACTCATTTTTAAAGATTTTTTAAAAATCGAGCGTTGATCGTTATGGTATGAGACTTTGTTACTTTTGTCACACTTGAACCGGGAATACACAAAAGAAAATTGGAGTGAATTTGAGCAGTTTAAGTGGGTGTTATATAAAAAGTATCAAAAGTCATTTTGCCCCGCCACTGGAAAAGCATGGAATTTACGAAAAAACTGC
>NW_015647538.1:5819-14211 GCF_001515625.1 Sinocyclocheilus rhinocerous
TCCCAGAAGGAAGCCTCTTCTGAAGATGATGCACAAGAAAGCCCGCAAACTGTTTGCTGAAGACAAGCAGACTAAGGACATGGATTACTGGAACCATGTCCTGTGGTCTGATGAGACCAAGATAAACTTATTTGGTTCAGATGGTGTCAAGCGTGTGTGGCGGCAACCAGGTGAGGAGTACAAAGACAAGTGTGTCTTGCCTACAGTCAAGCATGGTGGTGGGAGTGTCATGGTCTGGGGCTGCATGAGTGCTGCCGGGACTGGGGAGCTACAGTTCATTGAGGGAACCATGAATGCCAACATGTACTGTGACGTACTGAAGCAGAGCATGATCCCCTCCCTTCGGAGACTGGGCCGCAGGGCAGTATTCCAACATGATAACGACCCCCAACACACCTCCAAGACGACCACTGCCTTGGCCAAGCATGGGCATCCTCAAATGGAAGGTGGAGGAGCGCAAGGTCTCTAACATCCACCAGCTCCGTGATGTCGTCATGGAGGAGTGGAAGAGGACTCCAGTGGCAACCTGTGAAGGTCTGGTGAACTCCATGCCCAAGAGGGTTAAGGCAGTGCTGGAAAATAATGGTGGGCGCACAAAATATTGACACTTTGGGCCCAATTTGGACATTTTCATTTAGGAGTGTACTCTCTTTTGTGGCTAGCGGTTTAGACATTAATGGCTGTGTATTGAGTTATTTTGAGGGGACAGCAAATTTACACTGTTATAAAAGCTGTACAATCACTACTTTACATTGTAGCAAAGTGTCATTTCTTCAGTGTTGTCACATGAAAAAGATATAATAAAATATTTACAAAAATGTAAGGGGTGTACTCACTTCTGTGAGATACTTTATACCTAGCCTGTGTTGTGTTTCTGTGTCCTTTTTGTGCTCTTTTGGATCTCTGCATTTGTCTCAGCTTGCCATGCTTTCTGAGCCTAATATCGTCCCTTTCGGTGCCTGCCTTAACCAAGTGAAAGATATCCTGGTTCATGTCTATGTTATGACTTGATTCATGGATTTTCATGGACGGCTCAGTCCATTATATAATTATATTATATAATGACTCCGAGCTGTTCATGTCCTCAGACTAAAATGATCTGTTTCTGTAGCAGTGTTCATAACGGCAAAATGGATTAATGTGTGCCTTTGTTGTTAATGACAGCACAAAAAAACACTTCTGTTCATATTTTGTAATTCACTTTTATATATGTTCTTTAAAGAACAAAGAAGGTATAACCAGGCACAATCAGTTCAATCAGAAATCTGTATAAACTACCTTTATCTTGATGCCATTTTTTGCATTGCATCACAATTGTCAGAGCTGTCTTAAAATTATTGGTTTCCAGCTTTTAATTATGAGTTTGACAACAATGCAAACAATTTTTACAAGCTGGAAACTTGTAATTAAATCTAACATGTTGTGTTTCAGTTACCTTGACTTCCATTGACATATGTTCTACAGAAGACAGAAATTTATTCAGGTTTGGAACGGCATAGTTGGGTTAGCAAATAATGACAACATTGTCTTTTTTGGCTGATCTACAAAATCCCTTTAACCTCCACATATAAGAACACTTCATAACGTCTCAAAACTCAATTTTTGAATCTGCAGGAAAAAGTTATGGGTTCTCTGGGGCCCTCTATCTATTCAGTGCCCTTAGCGTCATCCTAATCTTCACCCACAATTATGGTGCCCCTGTGTATAGTGTTGTATGTTTTTATGCATAAATAAAACAGTGCGGAAGCACTAGTAAGTAGAGGAAGGAATAATGAAAGTGAGTGAAAATAATGCAGCCACCATCAGACTTTGCAGCAAAGAAGACAGTATATCATTGTACAGATGTGTTATGTAAATAGAATTGTTCATTTGTTATAATCTGCGAGTATTAAGTCACTGAACTTGTAGGCAATGGTGGGAAGTAATATACACCTTTTTTTAGTCATTTCTGTGAATCACCAGGTAGCCAGTTATTGTTCACATTCACTGTGTGTTAATATTGATAATACATTATTTGACAGCTCTAAGATTCAAATTTTGAAAACTGTTCAATGATAGCAAAGCTCTGGCAATAGTATTCCCTTAATTTGTTTCAGGAGGTCACATAACATTATTTTACGTGTCAATCCCTGCATTATGTTACACTGAGGCAAAAACATGTTACATCATGTCAACTCCAGTACTCTTCTCATGGGAAGGGTTCAGTAGACAACTTGTACACGTTTAAAGAATCATTGATTGATTCTCATATGTTTGCTATATCATTCATGTCTATTGATTTTAACTATCAATGTAAAATCATAAACATGTTAGCACAATTAAATTACGTAATATTTGATGCGTGCGTTTTAATCTAGAATACTTTTTTTAGTTTTTTATAGCTCTTCTTCAGTATGACACTACAAAATTTCTGTGAGCCACCTGGGAACATTTTAGAGGCATTTATCAATCAGAATGTGTGAATATGATTTTTTTTTTAGATGATTATCAGAGGTTTGTATATAATTTAAATGAAATATATAGTTTAGTCATGAAACTCTAGATGGCGCAGGCTGATGGGTTGTTAACGTAACTGATGACATTCAGAAAGTTAAACGACTTGGCACAAGCTGATTGGTTCATGCTGCATATGCAGCCAATGAGCTTACTGCCTTGTATTTATATGGCTGGCTAGCATTCACTAGAGATTCCTGCAGCGCGCTTTCAGAGATTCTCTGAAACCCTTCACCTTCCCCAGCTCCACCTGTATAGATCTGCTACGGGGTTATTTTATATGCTATTTGTGCAGCAGCAGCATGTCTTAAATACTCACGGCACCGTATCGCCATATGCATTGGCAGTAGCAAGTTCCTGTACTTGCTTGCAGCAGCAGCAATAATCTACAACTACAGCAATAACCAACAGCAGCAGCAATTCAGCAGCAGCGTAGCAGATCTGTTCCGCCAAGACCAAATACATTAACATTGTCATATCCATCACCATGCTAAAATCTATCCGAGAGTTGTCCTGATTAAAAGGCTTTTCAGATGATATGACATCTTGGAGATTAGGTAGAAAGACATTTGAAACAAGGGCAAAGATGGGTAAAAGTTTGGAAACTGCGAAATGTTGATGGGCAGGGGAAGGAGGAGGATAGAGGAGACAAACAAATAGATGCAAGATAAAGACAACAGAGAGGGTTATTGGCATATTGACTAATACAGAGCAATGTGAAAAGATTTCTGAGTGGAAACTGGGAGACATAAGAAAATGTTTCTTGAAATATGTCATACAGTGTCAAAACTATTTTAAGCAAATACTTTCCAGATGACTTTTTAATTAATATGATTTTCCTTTATGCCTTTTATTTTTTATTTTTATAAAGACACACATTCTTTATTGAACAGAAACCACAATTATGCCTGTGCATTATATCATATCCTGGGTTTCTGTTCAAAAGGGAGGTGCACATTAGCAGGTTAAACAGCCTTGCAGAAACTAGGTTATACAAAATGATATGGTAATATGCCTCTCAATGGCACCCTGCTTTATAATATAGTAGCTCTGCCTAGTCCTTAGAGGCATTCCAGCCAGGTCTGTCCCAGAGCTCGTACTAAATGTCACATCTGTTACAGAGCTAATGTTTGCCATCACAGTAATTTCTCTTAAGTCTGTTTGACTTAATAATAATAATACAATGGACACCGTATTTTTTTTTTTTTCAGATTTCAACATCATTCCAAAATGGAGATCTGTTATTCTGAGATGCTACATATGACACCAACAATCCTATCGCCATCAAAATCTTAAAAATCAGTAATCTAATTTGCAAGATCTCTGATTTGTAAGATTCTGATGGATTTTTTGAAATAATCCTTTTTTGTTTGTTTGTTTTATTTACATTTTGACAAGGCAGGTTATTGCAGCACAAAAAAGAACAATTTTTCTTTTAGCAGCACAATCTGAAATGTTTAAAAAATAACATGATCAAACACCACATATAGGTCATTTAAAAAGCACAGGGATTAAAAGAAAGTTCATGCCTTATTATTGCATTAAATCATTGCATGGGAGATCCGCTGTCTTTGCAGCACTAAGATAATAGATTCTTGGACATGACTTCGAAATCAAGTTCAAGTTCAAAGCCTTTATTGTCATATGCACATTTTCCTGTACACTGAAATTCTTACTTTGCTTTGCACTCTGAATGCCATAATCGAAAAAGAAAAAAAGTATTAATAGATAAACAAGATGCAACATATAATTACAAGTGTACAAACAGTGCAATGTATAGTAGTGCAGTATAGAACAGTGCAAAGTATAAAGTCTGTGAAAGTTGCATGTGTGCATAAATAGCTGCAGTTGGAATATGGCATGTGAGGAGTCTGTATTGAAATACTGTAATTCAAATTGATGTCAGGGTCAGTGACCGGTTGACCCATTTAACATTCTGATGGCAGCTGGATAGAACCTGTTCCTCAGTCTGGATTCCTTACACTTACAGGTGCATCTCAATAAATTAGAATGTCGTGGAAAAGTTAATTTATTTCAGTAATTCAACTCAAATTGTGAAACTTGTGTATTAAATAAATTCAATGCACACAGACTGAAGTAGTTTAAGTCTTTGGTTCTTTTAATTGTGATGATTTTGGCTCACATTTAACAAAAACCCACCAACTCACTATCTCAACAAATTAGAATACTCCATAAGACCAATAAAAAAAAACATTTTTAATGAATTGTTGGCCTTCTGGAAAGTATGTTAATTTACTGTACATGTACTCAATACTTGGAGGGGGTTCCTTTTGCTTTAATTACTGCCTCAACTCGGCATGGCATGGAGGTGATCAGTTTGTGGCACTACTGAGGTGGTATGGAAGCCCAGGTTTCTTTGACAGTGGCCTTCAGCTCATCTGCATTTTTTGGTCTCTTGTTCCTCATTTTCCTCTTGACAATACCCCATAGATTCTCTATGGGGTTCAGGTCTGGTGAGTTTGCTGGCCAGTCAAGCACACCAACACCATGGTCATTTAACCAACTTTTGGTGCTTTTGGCAGTGTGAGCAGGTGCCAAATCCTGCTGGAAAATGAAATCAGCATCTTCAAAAAGCTGGTCAGCAGAAGGAAGCATGAAGTGCTCCAAAATGTCTTGGTAAACGGGTGCAGTGACGTTGGTTTTCAAAAAACACAATGGACCAACACCAGCAGATGACATTGCACCCCAAATCATCACAGACTGTGGAAACTTAACACTGGACTTCAAGCAACTTGGGCTATGAGCTTCTCCACCCTTCCTCCAGACTCTAGGACAAATGAACATACTTTCCAGAAGGCCAACAATTCACTAAAAATGTTTTTTTTTATTGGTCTTATGAAGTATTCGAATTTGTTGAGATAGTGAATTGGTGGGTTTTTGTTAAATGTGAGCCAAAATCATCACAATTAAAAGAACCTGAGGGCAGAAGTGTGAACAGTTTGTGTTGGGAGTGGGTGGAGTCTTTAACAATGGAAGTGGCTCTTCAATGGACTCTACAGTGGTAGATGCTCTGTAGGGAAGGTAGTGGTATTCTAATGATCCTCACAGCAATATTTACCACTCTCTGCAGGTGCTTATGGTGCTACCATACCAAACTGTGATGCAGCTGGTTAAGATGCTCTCGATGACGCTGCTGTAAAAACTGCTGAGGATCTTTGGTGACATGCCGAATTTCCTCAGCATTCTGAGGAAGTACAGCCGCTGTTGTGCTTTCCTGGCCAGCTGGGTGGTGTTGTGTGACCAAGAGAGGTCATCACTGATGTGGACACCTAGAAATTTTAAACAGTTCACTCTCTCCACCTCAGCGGCCAAAAAGTTCTCCTCTCATTCCTCATGTCCACAATCATTTCTTTGGTATATTGATGTGTGAATCGCATGACAAATCAGATGATATTTGAACTCCAAGCTGTTTAAAAGTGGAGACTCTACTGATTACATGTCCCAAAATTACTGGAGAAGGAGGAGAGGGGATGTTACCATCTTTCCTGGCACTAATTACAATGTCCATTGTAGTGAATTTGCTTTAGCCAACCTAGGGAGTTGAAATAGAGTAGTGATGGGTACTCACGTCACCAATGAAGTTATGATTTTTGGATCACGTGTCACTTCAGGTGCGGTGATGAGTACATCAGATAAGAAAGTTTGGTGGGATATCTAACTTGCAGAACCTCTTACTGTATTATCAACAATAAGACACAAGTGTACTAATAATACTAAATGAATACCATAAATGAAAAACAATAAGATGCATACAATGCAAGTGATTCAGTTGGGTGTTGCACTGGCAGAGTTATGTTATCTTATGAAAAGATAAACTGAAACTAATAAGGCGAAGAACCTTTTTATGTCTCGAGAGAAATATCAGCTATATAACATCAAATGTAAATTATAATATGTAATAATGCCACAGTCTCTGGAAGAGGTTTGGATAAGTGATATTTTCGTTCTCTGGTCGAGTGAGCTGAGTTTGTGTAAGATGTTGCACTACACATCGCTGTCACTGAGAATACTTATTTGTCTGAATAAGTATAAGATGGGTGTGTTGTAGTTTGCATTAGTTTTAAGGTTGGAAAACATAGTTATGAATGGATTTGGATGGATCAGTGTGATCTCTCTTTGTTTCACCCACTGCTGCTGGATCCTGGAGATCCTAAGGAATTTTTATGGTGGTCACAGGCCAAACCTTAGGAATCAGTCTCTATGTGGGTGAAGGGCAG
This sequence comes from Sinocyclocheilus rhinocerous, assembly GCF_001515625.1. Classification (NCBI taxonomy): domain Eukaryota; kingdom Metazoa; phylum Chordata; class Actinopteri; order Cypriniformes; family Cyprinidae; genus Sinocyclocheilus; species Sinocyclocheilus rhinocerous. The sequence continues at coordinate 12,551 of NW_015647538.1, forward strand.
AAACTGCATTTTGACCAGTGAGAAGTCCTATCCTTCCCGGGCTTGGTACCAGAGGTCTGTCTTCTTTCCCTCTCAAGAGGTGTCTGGCTGCTGTCTTAGCATCTTTATCTGATGGTGCTGGACAGTTTACTTATGTTAGTCCACCAAGATCCAATCAAAATGTAGCAAACCTTTGTCCACTATTGTGGTCAGAGAGGGGCCCCACCATACACTGGGCCCTGGAATGTGCTGTTCACTACATCATGGTCTTAGCTACATTCATTGCCTATGAAAATTCCTGTCCCCATTCTGCAACTGAATCCAAGGCGTTCTGGATCCCATTAGAAGCTCAGTGATTGTTAGATCATCAGCATATTTCACAGGAATTTCAGAAGGAGGCAGATGCAAATCCAAGCTGTTTACAGATGGCAAAAAAGCAGAGGGAACAAAAGTCTCCCTGGGGAGCACCACCTGGAATTGGATAAATCCCTCGTCTTGCCCATTAATTGTTTGATTTTAGAAATGATGCAATGGACAAGTTTAAATATCATTTCAAAACAGAGATTTGTCATTTATGAGATGCTACATACAGTTTGGTACCAGCAATCTTATAACTACCAAAGTCTTAAAAATCACTCATCTTGCCCATTAATTTTTTATTTTAACAGCTGACACAACAATGAAACAATGAACATCATGGTTTTCCCAGGTTCAAAAATAATAATAAAAAAGAGAGGCGACAGCATTTCGGAAAGCATTTAAGAAACTGTGTAAAAGCTGTGTCTTGTGAAATTAAAAGATCAGATTGCTCAGGGGAATTTAAGAACTGACTGCTATTAATATAAGAAGCTTGTGACCATTCTGTGACGTTAAAGTTTTGGCATGGGGAAAACATTCTTGCCTGTTTACTAGCAAACACAATGAAAAAAAAAAAAATTAAAGATGCAACACTAACAACAGCTTAGCAACCATATGAAGAATAGCTGTGTAGGATTCCACATGGAAACAATGGACAGATTATAATGCGTTAAATGATAAGCACAGGAGTTTTCAAGAAACTTTTTTCAAACTTTGTTCGCTCGCTCATTTGGCGGTTCAGGTAAAGTCATAAAATTATCATCATTTAAAAAAAACAATCAATGCTCTGTTTAAAGCTCTGTCTGTTGCGTCATCACATATTTATTTTTCTATGTGTTTATTTATCAGCTGATTGATAATTTATTTGAGTGGTTTAATGGTTAGTTGCTAAGAAAGTCAACAGACCAGTAATTGCATTACAGTTTTTTATTTATTCCCTATTTTAACATTATTTCCTCTCAGGAGTGGCTCCATTATTGTAGATGCTCTATTGGGATTTGACAAAACTGGCACAAGTCCTACTGCGGCAGAGGTGGTTAAAGTCATAGTTGACAGTGCTAAAAATGGGACATTCACATTCACAGTTGGTTCACTATCTGTTACAGACCCATCAGGAGTCACTGGTCAGTATACATTTATATATATAAGTTTTCTTGTAATGATTTATAACTTTTTTTTTTTTTTAAGTTTGATGGGTTCTGCAGCTCTAATGATTTTACATAATAAATAATGCATTGACAACATCCGAAAATACATTGTTTAATGGCCGTAATAGATGCGTCAATGATTAATGTACATTTCATTTCTTTTTATTACTACAGCTA
>NW_015647539.1:0-858 GCF_001515625.1 Sinocyclocheilus rhinocerous
GCCCAGTAAGAGCACTCCGCACATACATTGAGCGCACACAGGGGTTGCGGCAGTCACATACTCAGTTGTTTCTGTGTTTTGATAAAAAAAAAGTATTGGGCGACCAATCTCGAAGCAGCGTCTCTCACACTGGATAGTGGACACTATTGCACAAGCGTACTCCACCCAGAGCTTACCAGTTCCAGGGAACCTGGTGGCTCATTCTACTAGGAGTCTAGCCACATCATGGGCAGCACTGAAAGGTGTGGCACTTACAGATATATGTGCAGCAGCCTCATGGAGTTCACCTTGTACCTTTGCCCGGTATTACAGGGTCAATGTGGCAGAACCAGTTTCATTTGGGTCTGCAGTTCTACGGTCAGCTTCTAAGCAGGGATGTGAGGAAGGAGAGGCTTCTCACCCCTCGTGACCTTGATGGTACTAGTCATCCAAGGTAAGACCGTGGTGACGGTCTGAGTGAGGTCGAAATAGATCGTAAGTTATGACTATAACTATGGATCTATGAGACCGAATGATGACCGTCACCATCTCTTGTCACTCGGGATGAACTGAGGCGTTTCAGGCAAGAGGAAGTGCTTTGTTCACCCGGATGTTTTATAGTGAACCAACCACTCAGGGTCAGTCACCTGACTTTGTTTACATTAGGTCTCGGAAGGGTAGCAGAATGGCGTCATTCAAGGTAAGACCGTGGTGACGGTCATCATTCGGTCTCATAGATCCATAGTTATAGTCATAACTTACGTTACATTATCACATCAGCATCACCCAAATCTTTACAAACATTGATGACTTTTTTTTTCAGATTAAACATAATTTTTTCAACAGGCACATAGGACGAAAGTTCTCTAAGCCATACAA
>NW_015647540.1:0-355 GCF_001515625.1 Sinocyclocheilus rhinocerous
ATTTTGCATAGCTTTATATATGTTTTTGATTTATTTTTATTTTTTCTATGTTTTTCTAGGTTTCTATGTTTTTCTCCTTGGTTGATATGTTATTGTTTTGGTATTATCACGATAATATTGTATGGTCATGTGACCTTTGATCACCTGGCGGTAGGCTTATAAAGTTTGTGATATCAGTGTTCATTTCTCTGATGAAGAGCCTGCGTGCTCGAAACGTCACATATGCTATGCGACAGTCTTTTTAAAAAATAAATTGATACTTTTGGAGCTTTGGTGTTGCCGACTTTGCATCTAAAATATTTAGGGCCCGAGCACCGATGGTGTGAGGACCCTATTGGAATTGCTCCGTTTCTTA
>NW_015647540.1:591-931 GCF_001515625.1 Sinocyclocheilus rhinocerous
TTAGTGCTCTCTCGTGTAAAAAAAATTCAAAACACAACACCGATCTTCATGTCTCGCGTTGCCAGTAGTCATGTCTCAGCAGGGCTAAAATTGCCATCTAGTGGTTGGGAATTGTAATTGTATTTTTATTTATAAAATGAAAGACAGCCGAATATCAATAATATCATATGTGTATGAATGTAACATTTAACAGCTTGTGGGATGCATGACATCATATTATCAAATGCAAGTAAACTTTTGAAATATTTAAATTAGCATTTTTTTTGGCATAATATATAATGCTATATGTAAAAACGCTGTAAAAGAATTAAATAAAAAATAAAATAATGCTAATTTAAAT
>NW_015647541.1:0-355 GCF_001515625.1 Sinocyclocheilus rhinocerous
ACACACACACTCTCTCACACACACACACACACTCTCTCTCACACAGTCTCTCTCTCTCTCTCACTCACACATACACACACACACACACACACACACACACACACACTCGCCCGCTCTCGCCCGGAAAACTGCGGCGCACGGACTGCCGTGTCGGGGGATCCAGAGATGTTGTCCTGCAATTTTTTAACTGTTAAAATAGCAGAATAAACAATCACAGCAAGATGCCTGGCAGCAGATCAAGACGGGCACAAAGCTGCAACCCAGAGACGCACAACAACACACACACACACACACACACACACACAGGCCTATGCATTTGGTCAGAAAGCGGGAAAGTCCAACTTATCACCGGACA
>NW_015647541.1:4889-5048 GCF_001515625.1 Sinocyclocheilus rhinocerous
ACACACACACCCTCTCTCTCTCACACACACACACAAACACACAGTCTCTCTCTCTCAAACACACACACACACCCTCTCTCTCTCACACACACACATACACACACACAGTCTCTTTCTCACACACACACACACACACACTCTCTCTCACACACACACACA
>NW_015647541.1:5142-5244 GCF_001515625.1 Sinocyclocheilus rhinocerous
TCACACACACACACTCTCTCTCTCTCTCACACACATACACACCTTCTCTCTCACACACACACACACACACACACACTCTCTCTCTCTCACACACACACACAC
>NW_015647541.1:8096-8418 GCF_001515625.1 Sinocyclocheilus rhinocerous
TCTCTCTCACTCACACACACACACACACACACACACACACACACACACACATTCGCCTGCTGTCTCTCTCACACTCACACACACACACACACACACATTCACCTGCTGTCTCTCAGGCTGTGGCACATCCACACGTATCTCGCAGCCAGTGCTGCTGTCTGTCCCTCTCCTAATACTATCTTTATTTGCTCTGTTTTCACACACTCTCTCTCACACACACACACACCCTCTCTCTCACATACACACACTCATTCTCTCTCTCTCACACACACACACACACACACTCTCTCTCTCTCTCACATACACACACACACACACACAC
>NW_015647541.1:10283-37183 GCF_001515625.1 Sinocyclocheilus rhinocerous
GTGTGTGTGTGTGTGTGTGTGTGTGTGTGTATTGCGTGATGTTAGCGTGTAGGTTCTCTCCACGTAACCAGAGCTCTATAATCTTTATTGTAATCCAGGATAAGAAGAAAAGAGCATATGAGAGAGAGAGTGTTTCAGCTGTTTGAGACCGAGGAGCTGTGATACGGTTAGCACTGCAATCTGACCACATACACTTCAGCACACACACACACACACTTCAGCACACACACACACACATTCACACACACACACATACACACACCTCAGCACACACACATTCACACACTCACACACACACACACACACACACACTCTCTCTCTCACACACACACACACTCCCGTCAGTAACAACTGCTGTCTTGTGAGTCTGAACAGTGACTGACAGTGCTAGTTATGGTCAAGGTTAGTAGTCACCTGTGAATGTCACTGTGGTTCAGAAGGACAGAGAAGAAATCCAGATAGTAGGTGAGAGAGACAGAGGCCAGGATCCAGAAGACTGAATGCCGGTTGATCCGAGCAGATGGTTTCACATCCACAGCCTCATCAGGACCAGAACCTGCAAGATAATAAGATAACACAACATTAACAACAACAACATCAACAACAACTACAACACAACAACAATACAACACCACAACAACACCATAACATCAACAACAACAACACCTCAACAACAACAATACAACACCACCATAACATCAACAACAACACCACAACAACATCAACACCACCACCATAACATCAACAACATCACCATAACATCAACAACAACACCACAACAACATCAAGAACACCACCATAACATCAACAACACAACACCAACAACAACAACACAACATCACCATAACATCAACAACAATACAACACCACAAGAACTACATAACATTAACACTAACACAATGACATCAACAACAAAAATAAGATCAACAACAACATCATTGATACTGTCAATCAAATCATCAATAATTTATTCCTATAGCACGTTTAAAAACAACACTAGCTGACCAAAGTGCTTCACAGACCCACAATTACAACACACACACACTCTTTCTCTCACACACACACACTCTTTCTCTCACACACACACACACACACACATACCTCCATGACGTCTCCTTCTGTGAGATTTAAACCGAATGCTACAAGAGTGTTCAGTTCACAGTAAATATGCATGAATAGAAACGTATGTCAGTAGATATGTTTAGAGTAAAAATAATAATTTATAAATAAAAATAGATAATAGTTATCTTACTGCTTATATAAATGTATTTGGGTTCTTGAGATAATAGTTTTACCTTCGTTTATATCCGGAATGCTCCTCCATTTGTAATAAAATTCTTTGAGAATATTATATTGAAGTCAACAAAAGACAAAGAAGAGGGAATGAGTATTGTGTGCGTTGCTAGACAAATTGTAACTTTTTAACCTTCAGTGAAACAGTATGAAAGCAAAATGATTCATGAGCAATCACATCATCAATCAGGCAGTAACGAGCAGTTAAAACAGGGTACAAAACAGATATCCTGCACACTGGAAACATTAATATAACTTTACAACAGATCAATGTGACTGTGATGAACTTACCAGTTTCCTCAAATGTGGCCTGAGAACATGAGATATGAAAACAATACTCCGTTAAAAAGAATCGATTTAGTCTAAACAAATCAGCAGCTGTATATCGCTTCATCAATGACTGTCTAACTTACCACAGGTAAAGCATGATGAAGAGCCAAAGCCGAGCTCAGCAGAACAAAAGCACACAAATGCATTGTCACTGGAAATCAGAATGAACACATTTGATTGATAACGTTTCATCTCATCACTCATTAACCTGCAACCAGTGTTTAAATGTAATGTAACTATTTTAATTCAGGAAACTAAAAGAGGGATACCTGCCAGTTTCCAGTCACTAATGAGGCTGTATGTGTTCAAATGTGAAGCGAGAGTCTTTTAAGCTTCATTCGTCACACGGCACGCCGCTAAGATCCACCCTGAAGCTGACTGGAAAAACTGGATGGATTGAAAAATGAAAATGACAGAAGCAGCTGTGTGTTTGCTCATTTTGGACTTGACAAAGATTTCAGACTCATGCAATGATGTTTAATATTTTGATATTTCAGCTGTTGTAAAATAACTGTAAACCACAGCTACACAGGGCTTGTTTTCTGTTTATTTACACATTTGGCAGAAGCTTTTATCCAAAGTGACTTACATTGCTTTATGCTTATATTACTGTGATCAGAATCCATATCAGATTGCAATAGGACAGGGCTGTAACATACTTGAGTAATTTTACTTGATTACTGTACTTGAGGATTATTTCGGGGGATTTGTACAGCGTAAACAGACTACTTGTACTTCTACTTGATTACTCGTTCTCGTTCCATTTTTGCATTTTTATTTAGTCTTTGTTACGTCCCAGATGTGAAGATTGTCTAGGGATAGGAGTAACAGAGAAAACTTATAAAACTAAATAAATGCATTAAATATGGTAAACGGAAGACGTGAGAGAACCAATGATCATTGTTTTCACCCATCAAGCACACGTGTGTTTCAGCTTCACTTATAACTCTCATCAGGTAGGACAGGGCTGTAACATACTTGAGTAATTTTACTTGATTACTGTACTTGAGGATTATTTCGGGGGATGTGTACAGTGTAAACAGACTACTTGTACTTCTACTTGATTACTCGTTCTCGTTCCATTTTTGCATTTTTATTTAGTCTTTGTTACGTCCCAGATGTGAAGATTGTCTAGGGATAGGAGTAACAGAGAAAACTTATAAAACTAAATAAATGCATTAAATATGGTAAACGGAAGACGTGAGAGAACCAATGATCATTGTTTTCACCCATCAAGCACACGTGTGTTTCAGCTTCACTTATAACTCTCATCAGGAAAATAGGCCTACATTTCATTTAATTAAAAGTTAAATTTTAAACAGAAACATGCCTTGGCTTTGCTCTACTAACTTTCGCCTCAAGGAAGCCCAGCAGAGTCACGATCAAGCCCAGAAGTGAGCGTGAAATGTGACTACGACCGTCCAATGACAATGGAAACATGGATACGAACCCTTTTCATAGACTCTGATGATGATGCATTTCCACAGTAAACCTGGTTCGTACACGAATAATGACTGATAAAACTTTTTACTAGCGGACAACTACAGTGGATACTGTAACATTCATAAAATTTACTTACTTGACAGTGTTGAGTCCTCAAAATGCCTTGAAGACTCAAATGCAGCCAAGTTTGTGATTCAAAATCGCGCCCGCGATCAAACGCGTGTGACGTGCTGATGTCAATCCGTGCGGGAGAGGGGCGTCTGACTCCGGGCTACTTTTACACTGCTGCCGCAGGTTATTATTCAAGTTAGCGGTTCTAAATACAGATAAATAAGCACTAACAGCACATGACATCGTGAAAATACGGGGAAATAGTAACAGTTAGGGAAACATCTACAGAAAAAATATAACTGTTACTGGATTAACCTAGCTGCCTTCTCACTAGACCCTTTGCAGCACAGTTAATGATATGCTAAGGATAGGATCCCTTGACACGGTTGGTTATTGAATTTTGTGACGTAGCAAAGCAAATGCTGTTTCAAACCGCGGGAAACTACCGTTTTAAGGAGAAAATACTCAGCAATGGGGTTGATAAATGGATTGACACATGGTTCGTCTAAAAGCATATTAAAAACACCACATAGACAAATAAACAACATAAAAAACTTGATTTTCACCACAGGGGGACTTTAAGATGAAACTGTTTACCAGTTTGTTAGTTATCTTATAATCCATTACAGTGTACAAAACAATCGTCGCAAAATGGCAGCAGCTGCATTTGTACGAAACCAGAGAGTGAGTCCACGATATCAGGATGACATAATTAAATAATTGTACTCATAATATGTCAGAAAATCATCACAATCACTCACGTCAGCACAGTCACCTCCTCCGACACACACCAGATTCTCCTCCTCCAGATCCACCGAGCCGGAAACACCCCCTCCTCCTGAGGTTCTGGACCAGCCCTCGGTATACCAGGTGAAAGAAATCCTAAATTCGCGGCGACAGGGCAACCGGTTACAATATCTCATCGACTGAGAAGGATACGGACCGGAGGAGAGGTCCTGGGTGGCCCGCAACGATATACTGGATCCATTACTGCTGGAAGAATTCCACCGCAACCATGCAAACCGTCCTGCACCCCGAAGTCGCGGTCGCCCTCGTCGCCGCATGGGGGTGTCAGGAGCCACCCCTAGAGGAGGGGGTAATGTCAGGAAATCATCACAATCACTCACGTCAGCACAGTCACCTCCTCCGACACACACCAGATCCCAATCACCCGAATTCTGATCACCTGCATCACCAATCAAGCCCGCTATATCTTCTCACTCCACTCAGTCTACCGTCCACTACCTGAACATTGCCAGACTCCTTACCTGCATAACTACCTGTTGTTTCCTTACCTCCAGAAGTCTATTACGTCTCCACTATCCCCATTCTCCTCAGTCCCGGTCCGTCTCCAAGATTCCTGCAACGATCAGAACCCAGATTACCTAGAAGCTAAGAAACCCAGAACTGTCATATATCTCTCATACACACCTGCCTTCGATCCTGACCATCACGGTATTGTCAATAAACCCATCTGTTTACCTGAACTCCTCTTGTCTCTTGCCTGTTGGTGACATAATACTGAATTGAGTTTTAATATTTTTTTTAGCCAACCAAACACAAAGCTTCCACCAAGAAAAAAATTTTCCCAGCAAGAATGGAAGATGTTATCATTGTAATAGTATGCTCTTTGTACTGCATTGCATTCAACATAAACTTTTTAAGTTTTTCTTGTCTTTTTCTTTTTTTTAACAGTGAGTCTAAATCATGTTTAATTCGTTTGTGCTCAATTTGTGATGTTAGAATATTGAACATTGTATTTATTCAACCAGAAATAGCAAATACAGGCTAATTTGGGGCACTCTCCACACCAGATTACTTATAGGCTGTGTATGTGCTCAGAGATAAAACAGCCTATTGAAGCTACTGAACGAGTGCATGTCAGGACAATTTACGGTGTCATTTAAACATTTTTAACACATGAAGTCAATGTAGGCCTACATTTATTTTTATTTCATTAAAATATATTTTAAACAGAAGCATGCCTTGGCTTGGCTTGCTTTATGCATATTCCTCAGAGAAAGGTAAAATACAGCAATATCATTGTGGATTTGTTTATGATCTTATTATTTCTTTAAACAATCAGAAATAATGTTTTCATACCATTTTCAAAATGATAGAATGAAATATTCCTCCATCCACATAAACCAAGAAAAAAAAAACATAATACATTAAAAAAGCTGGGATGCTTTGAATGTTTAAAAACATTCATAAGCAACGTTTTCTTCATTTAATGTGAAAACATTCTAAGAACATAATTTTTGTGGGATGAACTCATACCTATTAGCATGCTAAACACTCTGAGAGTTGTCATGACAGAAATGTTGGTGTTAGCTCATAGTTAGATATATGAAAAACAAGAAGCAACACCAGTACTCTCCTAATTTCGTTGGGCCCAGCCCAGTGGAGTCAAGATCAAGCGCCAGAAGTGAGCGTGAAATGTGACTACGAACGTCCAATGACAATGGAAACATGGATACGGACCCTTTTCATAGACTCTGATGATGATGCATGTCCAGAGTAAACCTGGCACAGCTTTACCTGCTCACAAGAATGGAATAAATCAACTGAACAACAATGAAGGGGTTCCAGGTGTGGGGGACTTTACTGATGATGGCATGAAGTCACTTGTGTAATACAGCATTGTGAAACAGAAGATGCTGCCCCCTCCTCATTCTCTGCCTTCCTGCAGTTTGCCATGAACGTGTGTACCTTCAAGGCCAAGAGGCGTCAGAGCAGAGTTCTTACAGTTCTAGAATATTACCGGTTTTCAAAGATTGTTTTCATTCGTTTGCTGTACAGATGAAAGAAAAGACAGTAGAAAGAATTCAGAACTGCTGAGCAGCACAAAACATCTCTTGAAAGAAAATCACTCCTTTAAAGTGTGTACTGTTAGCTATAAAGAAGATAGCAGATTTAAGTAGATTAATAGAGTTTACTGAGCTCCAGTATCCACATTTCCATTTTAATTGGACGGTCGTAGTCACATTTCACGCTCACTTCTGGGCTTGATCGTGACTCTGCTGGGCTTCCTTCCTTGAGGCGAAAGTTAGGGTAAGTGAGGTTATATTATCTTGCTGTATGTGTGTCGTTTTCTTTACGTGTTCTGTCTAAAAGCCATTTTAAAGTGGTTAAGCAAATAATAATAATAATAATAATAATAACAACAACAATCGGCAGGGATCCCAGACCAATACAATTAGTGTGCCTCCTCGATTTTAAAACCCACGAGCCGCCACTGCTCCTTCATCAGATGTTTCTCTTGTCATTCAGGTAATTTCTTGGAGATGGACAGAATTTTACATGGTGTTGTAGCACTCAGTAGAGTCTTGTTACAGTGTGCTATCGATCTGCTGTCAGGGGGCATGAAACATTTTCACACGTCAGAAACATCTTCAGATTCAGATCAGTGGTGTTGAGAAATTAAGCAGAAGACGGTAGATTACATTGAGATCATGTGCTTTCAACCTCATTCCAGCACAAAGTGGTGGTTACGATGAGAAGATGAATGTGTGACTTTTGAAGCATGCTGTAGTTGTTATGAAACAGGTGACACACCACACTTTCTGGCTTTTCCTCAGGCGTTACATACTTTGACAGTAGTCCCAACTCCAAGCTAATATGCAAATTGTGTTTATTTTAAGCCATTCTCACTGTTTTTCTCATGGTGCATCACCAGGGCAGGACTTACGGGGCCGGGGGCCCCTGGGCTTGAGGTAATGTTTGGGCCCCATACCAATACTACAAATGCCCTCAACTAGAACATTAAAAAAATTAAAATATGCTTTCAGGTTCATATACTGTATACAATTAAAGGGGTCATATGATGCCATTTCAAATTTTCCTTTCTCTTTGGAGTGTTACAAGCTGTTCGAGAATAGATAAGATCCCTAAAGTTGCAAAGACTAAAGTCTCAAACCCAAAGAGATATTCTTTATAAAAGTTAAGACTTGTCCACGCCCTCCTAAAACGCCTCATTTAAACACGCCCCCACATGTCTACGTCACTATGTGGGAAGATTTGCACTCACTCTAGCCCGCCGGCCGTTCCTCACTCTAGCCCGCCGGCCATTCCTCACTCAAGCCCACCGGCCTTCACTCACTCTAGCCCGCCGGCCATTCCTCACTCTAGCCCGCCAGCCTCCACTCACTCTAGCCCGCCGGCCGTTCCTCACTCTAGCCCGCTGGCCATTCCTCACTCAAGCCCACCGGCCTCCACTCACTCTAGCCCGCCAGCCTCCACTCACTCTAGCCCGCCGGCCGTTCCTCACTCAAGCCCACCGGCCTCCACTCACTCTAGCCCACCGGCCATTCCTCACTCTAGCCCGCCGGCCTCCGCTCACTCAAGCCCACCGGCCACTGTGTACACACACACACATATATATATTTTTTTAAGTTCTCTGAGTCCTGTGATCTTGAAAAGATGCTGAAAAGGCGTTTATTCTAAACTACATATATATTTTTGTACTGGTACTTCTATATGCTCTTATATATATTTCCACTTGACTTTTTTTGTCCCATAACGTATTGCGGGAAGCCTTGCTTTTGCAGCTCAACAATCCTGCCACGTTCAGTTCCACGTTCAAGTTTTTAAACTTAATTTGTGCAATAGATTTTCATTAGTTTTAAAAAATGTCACAATGGGTTAATATTCAATACATTCGCACTGGAAAATATAAAGAAAATCCTTCTGGAATGAGAATGATGCCGTAGAACCTTTTGGATGGAATACTGGATTGACTTGTTGAATTGTTGAGGAATTCTACCAGTCACCATAATGAAGATATGTGCCACAATATACAAATAAGTACTACAACCACTGCTAACAGTAATACCTTTGTGACAGTGGTGATCTTGCTGGATAGTGACAATGATATAAGATTAGTGATAATGGAAAAGTACAGTTATATGGACATTTTACAGTACATCACAACACTGAAAGTTGTATCTGCAAGACCAGATAAAATATTATATTGGAATAGGCTACATTTACATTTACATTTAGTCATTTAGCAGACGCTTTTATCCATGCAATTATTAAAAAATGATACAGTAAAGTCACTTGGAAATCACCACAGTGGTACTTGGGGAGGTGAAGAACAAGAATCTGGTGGAGTTTTCAGAAAACAATTTGATTTTACCTTTTTATGAAGTTTTAAAATGTGCCCGTATAGCAACGTAAAGTGCATTGGTCAGGATTTTGGTAAGCAATTATTAAAAAATAATACAGTAAAGTGACATGACAATCACCACAGTGGTACTTGGGGAGATGTAGAACAAGAATCTGGTGGAGTTTGCAGAAAACAATTTGATTTGACCTTTTTATTAATTTTTAAAATATGTCTTTACAGTTAAGTAGCATTGGTCAAGTTGCATTGGTCATGATTTTGGTAAGCAATTATTAAAAAATTATACAGTAAAGTAACATGACAATCACCACAGTGGTACTTGGGGAGATGTAGAACAAGAATCTGGTGGAGTTTGCAGAAAACAATTTGATTTAACCTTTTTATGATTTTTTAAAAATATGTCTGTATAGCAATGTAAATGGAATTGGTCACGACTTTGGTATGCAATTAATAAAAAATGATACAGTAAAGTAACATGACAATCACCACAGTGGTACATGGGGAGGTGAAGAACAAGAATCTGGTGGAGTTTGCAGAAAACAATTAGATTTTAACTTTTTATGAATTGTTTTAATATATCTATATAGCAATGTAAATGGCATTGGTCATGAATTTGGTAAACAATTATTTAAAAAAAATGATACAGTTAAGTCACTTGGAAATCACTGCAGTGGTACTTGGGGAGGTGAAGAACAAGAATCTGGTGGAGTTTGCAGAAAACCATTTGATTTGACCTTTTTATGAATTTTTAAAATATGTCTGTATACCAATGTAAATAGCATTGGTCATGACTTTGGTAAGCAATTATTTAAAAAATTATACAGTAAAGTAACATGACAATCACCACAGTGGTACTTGGGGAGATGTAGAACAAGAATTTGCAGAAAACAATTTTCATTTTTTTTTTTTTATTAATTTTTTAAATTAAATTCCAACATCAAGTGTCTCAGGCCAAAACATGCATAAAACATTTTACAAACCCATTGCAAATGTTTTATTGAAAGTTTAATACATTAAATACAATTAAACAATAAAATACCATTAAATAAGAAGTGCCCGTATAATGTGTTTTTAATTAGCCTATTATTATCGCTAGCCTCCTCTACGAGGTTTCTTTCCTCAACACTCCTCAGCGCTGAAAGTGAACACTCGATGCTGATTGGCTAATTTTTTTTACCAACGGAGGCACGAGAGCTCAGCTCTCTCCTTCTTTATCACCTAGCGGTTGTTATTACATCAGCAGATTTGGCACATTCGCCATAGAAAAGCAGCGCTTTCCAACTTCAGTAACATGTTATTATGGTATTACAGCTGTGAAATTACAAACAAAAAATACACACTCTGAGACATGAACTGAAATGAATTGTGAATTTTATGAACATTAAATCGTCCTCATTTTCACCTCAAAATTCATGTCAGGACAATTTACAAGGTCATGTAAACATTTTTAACACATTAAGTTATGACATGCAAGCCAATGCAGGCCTACATTTAATTTCATTAAAAGTTATATTTTAAACAGAAACACGCCTTGGCTTCGCTCTACTAACTTTCGCCTCAAGGAAGGAAGCCCAGCAGAGTCACGATCAAGCCCAGAAGTGAGCGTGAAATGTGACTACGACCGTCTAATGACAATGGAAACGTGGATACGAACCCTTTTCATAGACTCTGATGATGCATGTCCACAGTAAACCTGGCACAGCTTTACCTGCTCACAAGAATGGAATAAATCAACTGAACAACAATGAAGGGGGATCTAGCAGCACTTTGGCTGAAGGAAACTTTGATATTCCATAAAGTTCTCTTCACTGTGCGTCATTGTTTTTGTTACTTTGGTTTTGTGAGATCTAGTCAGTCCTTTTGGATCGAGCAGCAGGTGTGGGGGATTTATTGATGATGGCATGAAGTCACACGTGTAATACAGCATTTTTGAAACAGATGATGCTGCCCTTTCCTCATTCCCTGCCTTCCTGACAGATTTGCCATGAATCTGTACATTCAAAGCCAAGAGGCATCAGAGCAGGTTCTCACAGTTCTAGAATATTACCTGTTTGTTGAATTTAAGCAAGGGTGCAAATTCATTTTTGTAACTGTTCAATTCAAAGTCGCTTAATGTTATTGTACTGGTTTTATTTAAGCAGATGTTGTCAGCTTCCTCTGTATTGTAGTAGTGATCATCAGAAAGAAACTGAGTTTGCAGTTGTGACAGACTAATGAAGTGGCACTGTTCTCGTCAGATGTATACATCTGAAAAAGTATTAATAAGCAAAATGTGTAATGTCATAATTATTTTGCGTGTGCTGTTTGTCATTCTGAACAGATTTTGGCAAACTCTCCTGGGGAAAACCTGTAAAATGTGGTTTTCAAAGATTTTTTTCGTTCCCTTGCAGTGCAGATGAAAGAAAAGACAGTAGAAAGAATTCAGACCTGCCGAGCAGCATGCAATGTGGTTATGCCGAAGGCCTTTCACTGTTCAAAACATCTCATGAAAAAAAAACACCTTTAAAGCTAGAAAGAAGACTGAAGATTGTGTTTAGATAAATAGAGTTTATTGAGATCCAGTTTTCAAGTACATCAGTTTCACTCTTGAAGCTTTTTCAGCTGCCTTTTCAAGAGCTGTTTAAAGTTTCCACTTCTCTTGATATCAATGCATATATATATGTAAATGCTCCCAGTATGATGCACAGATCATTGATACGAAGCCAAATGTGTCCTTAGTCAATGGCAGCTGCTAAAGAACACAGACAACTTCTAAACTCTGAACAAAAGTCGTAGTGTCTGCTTAACCATTGACACCTCTAAAAGTACAATACAGCCCTTAACACCATGTGTTCCTTTATCTGATGTTTCTCTGGTCATTCAGGTCATTTCTTGAAGCTGGACAGAATTTTACATGGTGTTGTAGCACTCAGTCTTGTTACAGTATGTTATCGATCTGCTGTAAGGACATGAAACATTTTCACATGTCACAAACATCTTCTGGTTCAGATCAGTGGTGTCGAGAAATTAAGCAGAAGACGATAGATTACATTGCTGAGAAGATGAATGTGTGACTTTTAAAGCATGCTGTAGTTGTTATGAAACAGGTGACACACCACACTTTCTGGCATTTCCTCAGGCTTTTTTTTTTTACGTGTTCTTTGACAGTTAGACTCCAAGCAAATTTGCATATTGTGTTTATTTTAAGCCATTCTCACCATTTTTCTCATGATGCATCACAGAAAAGTTGTTCTCCAAGCTTTCAAAATGGTCCCATACAATAGACCTTGGTCTTTTTACTCCACTAATGTATGACAAAATGAGAAAGTTTAGGGCTGTCAAACGATTAAAATGTTTAATCAAATAAATGACACAAAGTGACAGTTAATTGAAGTTATCACAAATCAGTCCGAAAAATGCCACTGTGCCCCAGTAAAATACTACTGATAAATCCTTTGTGTCAACAGGATTGACGTATACCGACCTGAGAATAATTTTCTCTGATAATTACAGCAATCAAGTCTTATGTGTTCCCTATCAAACCGTCTCTCCCGTTGCGTAGAATGCAGTATGGGAAACTCCTGTTTACTCTGTTACTGAAGCCTGATTTGTTCATGTTTGTGTAGCTTCCGCGAACCAATGGCGCGCTAGCCCGCCAGAAGGGGCGGAGCCAACCTCTATATAAGTCGGCTCAGAGCGCAATTTCATTCGAATTTTCTCCTTCAGCTCTGCTTTGCTCGCGGTTTACCTTCTTCAATGTAGGCGGCCCTGAGACGGTACCTTTAGCGAATAGCAAGTCAGGCTTTTTCAGCCGCTACATCCTTGTTCCAAAGAAAGATGGCGGGCTCAGACCTAAACTCGATCTCAGGCATCTGAATCACTCACTTATGAGATGGCCGTTCAAGATGTTACCTCTAAAACAGATCCTCGCGCAAATATGCCCCAAGGACTGGTTTTTGACGGTGGATCTGAAAGATGCTTACTTTCACATCCACATAGCCCCCCGTCTCACACCGTTCTTGAGATTCGCATTCGAGGGAGTGGCCTATCATTTACATTACATTATATTTAGTCATTTAGCAGATGCTTTTATCCAAAGCGACTTACAAATAAGGACAATGGAAGCAATCAAAATCAACAAGAGAGCAATGATATGCAAGTGCTATAACAAGTCTCAGTTAGCTTTACGCAGTACATGTAGCAAGAATTAGAGTAGAGAGTGCTAGAGTAGAGGGTCAAATGAAGATGGAAGAGATGTGTTTTTAGCCGATTCTTGAAGATGGCTAAGGACTCAATATATATCAATATATTTACTATCAATATACAGTCCTGCCATTTGGACTGTCTCTGGCCCCACGCACTTTTACGAAGTGCATAGGCATGGCTCTTTCCCCTCTGAGACCGATGGGAATCTGCATTTTGAACCACCTCGATGATTGGCTGGTTTTAGCCAGATCAGAACGGGAACTAGTCACTCACAGGATGCTGCGGCATCAGCCACCTGGAGCGCCTTGGGTTGAGAATCAACCTAGCCAAGAATCATTTGTCACCCAGACAGCTAGCGGTCTTTCTGGGGACGATTATAGACTCCGCCCAGATGTGGGCTTGGATTACGGCGGAACGGTCCCTGACTATTCAGCGACTGGCGGCATCTTTCAAACTAGGGACTTTACATCCCCTTAGGGCTTTTCAGAGGATGCTTGGCTTCATGTCGGCCACCTCCTCTGTGATTTCTCCAGGCCTGCTCCATATGCAGCCTCTCCAATTTTGGCTCAAAGCCCGTGTCCCGTCCCACGCCTGGCGCCTGGGCCAGTTTCACATCAGGGTAACCATCGCTGCATCAGAGCTGTGGCCCCCTGGACAACTCCTCGCCTGTTTCAATCAGGCGTGCAGTTGGGACTGACCTCCAAGAGGAAGGTAGTCATGACAGATGCCTCCAACTGGGGTTGGGGAGCTCTGTTCGAGGGCAATCTGGAGTTCGGCTCCTGGTCAATCCCGGAGCAACGCTTGCCTATCAACTGCCTCGAGATGATAGCAGTCTTCTTGGCCCTAAAAACCTTCCTGCCAGACTTAAAGGGGCACCACATCCTGGTCCAGCGGACAACATGATGTTGGTAGCATATATCAATAACCAAGGTGGTCTCAGGTCAGATGCTCTTTACAGGATGGCTCTGCGCCTCCTATTTTGGGCACAGAGCACACTCCTCTCACTAAGAGCGGTTCATGTGCCGGGCAGTCTGATCCTTGGAGCGGACATGCTGTCCAGAGGCAATGTAGCTCCGGGAGAATGGAAACTACACCCTCAGACAGTTCAAAGGATTTGGTCTGTCTTCGGGAGGGCAGAGGAAAACCTCCTCGCCTCAGAAGACAACTCTCACTGCCCAACTTATTTCTCCATGCAGAGAGATGCCCTGGCCCACGACTGGCCCAGCACTCGCTTGTATGCCTTCCCCCCGATTGCTCTGCTGCCTCAGGTCATCAAGCAGGCCAAGGAAGTCAAATGCTCATTCCTCCTGGTGGCACCACTCTGGAGGAACCAGTCATGGTTTTCTGTCAACAGGTTGAACCCTCCTCATCCTCAGACTGTGCCGACCCGGGACTTGTCTTTGAGCCGCTCCATTTGGCCAAACTGTGGCCCATGTCGCTTAAGACCACCCTCCTATTGGCTTTATCGTCGGTCAATCGAGTGGGTGACTTGCAGGCACTGTCAGTCAGTGATTTCTGTCTTGAGTTTGGGCCTAATGACTGTAAAGTTGTCCTCAAGCCAAGACTTTTTAGACTTGCTGTTTAGACAATCAGAGCAGCTCTTTGTTTGCTTCAGAGGCCACTCTAAAGGGCTGCCAGTTACGAAGCAGAGACTTTCTCGCTGGATCGTAGATGCCATTGCCTTGGCTTATGCCTCAGTAGGCTCGCAGTGCCCCATAGGTGGGAGGGCCCACTTCACTAGAGGAATGGCCTCCTCCTGGGTGTGGTCTAGCGGAATTTCTATTACTGAGATCGTCGCTGTTCACCTTTGCCAGATTTTATAACTTAGATGTCCCTGCCCTGCAGGTACAGATTGTGTCTGCTTAATCTACCTATTTCTCCCCGAGGGTGGAAAAGGTTATATCTTGTAGTCCTCATCCTATCGACTTGGGGCTCAATTTTGCTCACGCTTTCTAGGAGTTCTTAACTTGAGTGCTCCGAGGCTGGGCTCGCAGAGCAGGCTTCATTCTGCATCTGCGCATAGCATGGTGTGATTGGATGCATTTCCCATACTGCGTTCTACGCAATGGGAGAGACCATTCGATAGGGAACGCTCCGGTTACTGACGTAATCTCGGTTCCCTGATATAAGGGAACGAGCGTTGCGTCACTCGCCGTGCTATAAGCTGCACGCGAATGTCGCTTCAGTCGAAAGTTTCTGATGAAATGGCGCTCGGAGTCGACTTACATAGAGTTCGGCTCTGCCCCTTCTGGTGGGCTAGAGCACCATTGGTATGTGCAGCTACACCAACGTGAACAAATCAGGCTTCAGTAACAGTAAACTGCATACTGCGTTCTACGCAAAGCTCGTTCCCTTATCTCGGGGAACCGAGGTTAGGTCAGTAACCGGAGCATTTTCTATCCTTTATTTAGAATCAGAATGCAATTTGGTTGTAATTTGTGATTGATTTTGAGCTGATTTCTGAGTCATATGACTCTTTTTTTTTTGAGTTGGGCTGAATTTCAAAATGTGACCGAGGCAATTTAAAGAAGCGGGTAGTAACTGAGAGATAGAATGGCCTCATACGTCTCCACTTACTGTCTGTGTCTGTAATTCTCTCTTCTAGCTCACTGTCAGGAAACTTCAGTCTCCACTGATAACATGAATGTGTGTTCTTCTCATTTGCTCTGTATGGTGTGAAACCGCCTGCTTGCTAGAAACAGACTGTTCCAGTGAATATTGTGGATTAAGGTAGGCATTGTTGCTGAATGTTATGGGAAGTATAAGAACCATTGCTTTGCACGCTGTAGTGTGAAGCCAGAGTATTTATCTGCTTGTGCATCCTGAATAAACTCTGAAGACTTTCTGTATCACATCAGAACATCACTCGTTAGCTCTTTTTTATTGATATTGCTGTCTGATTTTTTGCTACTTGAACAATGTTGAACCAAGAAAGCCACACTGAAAGTATGAACTCGAGTTAAGAAATCAGATCAGATATCCAGATACAGAAACTCACAACTGTAAACGCGACGTGTCCTGATTGGCTGATGATCTGATGGTGTAAACCACGGTGTAAACGCATGACCTCACATATCCCTGGCCTAATAACAATCAACTGTATCCTAAACATCATAAGACATCACATCCAAAAACTGAGTGGAATAATTCAGCCTTATATTGCATTGTAATGGCTACTATTGTCACATGTGTTTGGGTTAAAAAAAGAGTTGCATGTAATTGAAATGATCAGAGTGTCTATTTACACTAAGTGCAAATAGCCCGCCTTGTTGGCCGAGGCTGTTTACACCAACTCCACCCACCAAAGTGTGATTGGGATAGTCAACACTACAAAAGACACATGATAAACATAAGTTCCAGTGGCACAGATGATAATACACATGCTTTTTGATGCGATCGACCTGAGTTCGATCCTGCCTTTTGCCGAACTTTTTTCTCCTTTTTCATATCACATCGTAAAGGCATTTATTTTCAATAAAAATTAAGGAAATAATCAAAAAAGTTAAAAATTAAGTATCAGGTAGGGTTAGGGTAGGTGTAGGGAGGGCTTTATTTTCCTAATAAGGTGGCATCCATTTAATAATTTGAATTAAAATTATAATTTACACTCAATACGTTATTACCGCGTACTGTTTTATAATGTACTATAATACTGAGGTGCACTGCAGATAATTGCCACTATTTGCAATACGTAGTATAAATAGCAGAAAATCCTGCTATTTTAACATAGTGTAAATAGAATCCTTTGCTATTTGCACTTAGTGTAAATAGCATCTATCGTTAAGAAAATATTAGTGCAAATAGCCGCTGCCTTGAATGAGTAAATGAGTTTAAGGTCTACCTCTCTCTCTGTAACTCTGCTTCTGTACTTTGATTGATCATTACAAACATTCAAATTCAATGAACATATTCAAATTACATTGGTAAAATTGAGAATCTAGTGTAAAACTGTATGTGCTAAAGATTCCCGGGGGAATATAATATAATATAATAAATAAATATTGGTCATTTAAGTCAAGAAAATTAAATCAAAGGGAATACGCAATAGGCTTTTTTCTTCTTCTTTAAATCGTACAATAGTAAAATAGTTTTGAAATAGTTCCCCCTTTGGTATTAAAGGTTTCTGCACCCAAACATCGTTTTTCTTTATGTTGTCTAAAATTCCTGTTTACTGTCAGGAACTTAGAGAAGTCTCATCTTTGAATGTTTTTAAAGTTGAAGTCAAAAACTACTTCTTGTCTTTAACCTTTGAGAGGGTGGGCTAGTCTTTTTTGTTAGAAGGATCTGTGTTGTTTTAAGTCGTGTGTTTTAATGAAGTGTTTTTTTTTTTTTTTTGATTGTAAAAGATTCCCGGGGGAATATAATATAATATAATAAATAAATATTGGTCATTTAAGTCAAGAAAATTAAATCAAAGGGAATACGCAATAGGCTTTTTTCTTCTTCTTTAAATCGTACAATAGTAAAATAGTTTTGAAATAGTTCCCCCTTTGGTATTAAAGGTTTCTGCACCCAAACATCGTTTTTCTTTATGTTGTCTAAAATTCCTGTTTACTGTCAGGAACTTAGAGAAGTCTCATCTTTGAATGTTTTTAAAGTTGAAGTCAAAAACTACTTCTTGTCTTTAACCTTTGAGAGGGTGGGCTAGTTTTTGTTGTTAGTAGGATCTGTGTTGTTTTAAGTCGTGTTTTTTAATGAAGTGTTTTTTTTTTTTTTTGATTGTACAGCACTTTGTTCTGCAGGTGCAGTTGTAAAGTGCTCTATAAATAAAGTGAATGAATGTTCAAGTGCAAGTATTAGCTCAATTCTGAGCTTTTGCGTGCTGTCAGTGAATGCACACAGAAAACAGCATGTGATTATCAAATAAATCTTTCACATCCTCTTGCACTTGAATGATTTAAAATCGCTTGAATGTTTAAATTGACAAGACTTAAAAACTGATAAACTTTAGTGTCAACACAGCACTGGCCATATTGTCAAGTGGTGGTGGCTGTGAAAATAAATCTGCATCATTTATCTTTTTGATCTTTCATTTAAAAAAATCACAAAATACTAACCTATCATTGACGTAAAACAATGGAAAGTGGAGGGAAAATCTCATTATGACATAAATATTTTTCTCTAGTTCACATTAGCCACAATTATTGGTACCCAATTATTGCAACATCCTTTTCCCAAGATACCAGCTCTGAGTTTTCTCCTATAATGCCTGATGATTTTGGAGAACACCTGAGATTAGAGAACATTCCTTTATCCAGAATCTCCACTTATTTTCTATAGGGTTCAGATCAGGGAACCGAGACAGCCAGGGCAGACGTTTCATTTTGTGCTCAGTGACACATTTTTGTGTTGGTTTTGATGTTTGTTTTGGATCATTGTCATTTTAGATTTCTAACAGAGGCAGTCAGGTTTAGATTTTTTATCTGTTGGTATTTGATAGGATCCATGATGCCATGTATCTGAACAAGATGTCCAGGACCTCCGGCAGGAAAACAGGCCCACAACATTACAGATCCAGCAGTATATTTAACTGTGGGCATGGGCTAAGTTTTATCCCTGTTTGCACCAAATGCATCTGGTGGGTTTGCTTTCAAAAAGCTCTATTTAGTTTCATCTGACCATAGAAGCCCGTCCCATCTGAAGATCAGTCATGTCTGACAACTGAATATGCTGGAGTTTGTTTTTGGATGAGTGAAGAGGATTTTTCTTGAAACCTTCCTGAACAACATGTGGTGATGTAGGGGCTGTTTGATTTTTTTTTTTTTTAGGCTTTCTGACCCCAAGACTCAACTAATCTCTGCAGTTCTCCAGCTGTGATCCTCTGAGAGTCTTTGGCCGCTCAAACTCTCCTCCTCAGCATGCATTAGGACGATATAGACACACATCCTCTCCCAAGCAGATTCGTAACATCTTTAGTTGATTAGAACTTCTTAATTATTACCCTAATTAGAGCTGCACAATTAATTGAAATTAAATTGCGATTAGGCAGAAGCTGTGATTGTCATGCGCATTTTGTCAGTGAAGCACAGTTCTGTGATTAGTAGTAAATCTCCATCTGAAGGCCAGAGAAACTCCAAATATGCCCCGCAGAAGAAACCCAGGAAATCCCTATAGCGGTTGCTGAATAAACAGAAGATTATTTGTAAATATGAATGGGAATATACTTCAGGGATATTTTACTCATAAGAATTTCTAGGGGTGCCAATAATTATGGCCAACATGCATTGGAGAAAAACATTTATTTCATAATGTGAGTTTCCCCCCCAATTTCCATTGTTTTACTTCAATGATAGAGTTAGAATTTTGTGAATTTTTTAAATGAAAGATAAAAAAGATAAGCGATGCAGATTTATTTTCACAGCCACCTTTGCTCATATTTACCAAGGGTGCCAATATTAGTGGTTGACACTGTGCTTAAATCACAGCCTATGTGATGTGACAGTCACACTAAGCCACATTGCAATATAGATTCTATTTTGATATATCATGCAGCCCAAATTTTGTGGCCCTCATGGAAGTTCACTGAGCCCTTCAGCGGGACAGACCCCTCGATTTAAACACCCCACACAACTCTAGTGTACAGTAATGCTAAGTACTTTTATCTACCGGCAGATTACTTTTACAGGAACAGGCTTGGGCACAGCTGATCTAAATTATCGTAATGCAGTTAAACCAGTTATCTAGGCTTGCTTAATGATAGATTTATCTTTTGGCACATCAAATAACATAGTTGTTTGAAGCTGAGTCATATTTATCTGTATAGCATTTTGCATAATACACATTGTTCCAGAGCAGCTTTACAGGAAGTTATATTTACCTGTAAGTTCTACTATGTCTTTAGTGTAGCGTCTGGACCAATCAAAAACACAATTTTTCATTTGATTTAACAAATCAGTTATTCATTAGATTAACAAGTCGTCACAGACCCCTCACCCAATAGACTGGGCGCCAGGATGCCTTAGACCGAGATGAATCTGGCAGTGATCAGTGTGTCTTGCAGTATAGCTCAGGGGTACTCAAGTTAAACCACATTAAATATAAAGGGCCACAAATAACAATTTGCATCTTAAGACTTTATTCAAGACAATATATGCAGTTTTACTGATTTAGAAATGCAGTTTTATTACATATCTAACTCCTGCTTTACCTTGTCCCATTTAAAATACTATTGAACATGACAATAAAACATTAAAAAAATGTGGAACAAAACAAGTGGATTAACAGTTTTTGCTGTATCAATGCAAAAAAAAAAAATTTGCATTCATACTCAAACAGTATTAAACAAACTTGGTTCATGGCTAAAAGCCATTCAAAGCTGTGTGTAATTAGCAGAATTGATATGAAATCTAACAGGCAATCAGTGTACTAATGATAAAATTGGGCTGATGTGAGCCTGTTTCTTAGTTATCATAAGCATTCAAGTCCTTGTAAGCTTATTGACTTCAACCTGACATTTGAAGACTTCTAACAGAAGAAGACTAAAAAAAAATGCTAATGTGATTATCAAAAGACAGATAACTGTAAACGCAACACCTGTGATCTTCACTGTAGAAAACAACATAACATTGCATCCATTGAGATCTAGAATCTTAAGTGTGGAGGTCTGTGGTCCAATAATTCATATCTCTGTTTTGGTAGAATTTCATAGGAGAAAATTATTAACCATGCCATCTTTTATATAACAATACATACTGTTACCTTGGAGAGTTTTGTCAGATTGTGATGAAATAAACTGCTCAAAAAATTAAGGGAACACTTAAATCTCTATGAATGAAATATTCACGTTTAAAATTATTACTTGTGTACATTATGTAATTCGTTGAGAACAAAATGATGTCACAATTGTCAATTGAAGCCAAAATCATCAACCCACTGAGGACTGTCATACCAAAAATCAAGGTAAAAACATGAAATTGCAGTAGCCTTCTGGAGGTCATTTTGGAGGGATCCGGTAGTGCTCCTCCTGTTCCTCCATGCACAAGCCAATATTCATCCTGCTGCTGGGTTGTTGCCCTTCTCCCTGTCCAGCTCTCCTTGTGTAATGGCCTGTCTCCCGGTATCTCTTGCATGCTCTCGAGACACACACCAAACCTCCTTGTGACGGCACGTGTGGATGTGCCATGGGGGTTGATTCGCTGATGCTTCTCCTGTGCACCTGTTGTCACCTACATTTGCACCAAAGCAGGAGACACTGATTTACACTTATGCTTCCTAACTGGACAGATTGATATCCTTGACATTTATCTGACTCAATGTTTTACTGTGATGATTAGGTGTTCCCTCAATTTTTTGAGTAGTGTATAAATCTGATTATCGTGGTCATAATTGTGAAATTTAATGATTATGTCCCTCAAGGGAAGCGTAAACAAGGAGAAAAACAGAGGACCTAATACTGAGCCCTGTGGCACACCATACTTGTGTTTGATGAGATACCCACTGTAGCTCCTGTTTCAGAATCCTATAGGGGCTAGCATACATGTTGTTGTTTTTGATGCTTTATGTTGGTTTGGATATCTGTTGCTTTGTGCCATTAAACTGTGTTTAACTATTTATCTTTATTTTTTCACTTTAGACCTTTTTAGGGAGGGTTTTATGTCATCAATAGCCAAGTTTCCATCCAGTTTTTGCGCTGTTTTGTTAGGCCTACTTGATCAAGCAATATTCATAAACGTGCAGCTGTATTATTATTATTTTTCTGATTAACTATTATTAGACTGTAGTGAAAATATGAATTTTCATTTTAGTTATTTCTCCTAACTGACGCTCGGTTACCATAATCGGCTCGGTTAACGATTATTTACCGTATACCGACAAGATTATGTTAAATTAGAATGGATATGTGGCTGTGACCTATTAAAAATACAAATATTTGTTTTCCAGGGATTAATTTTACATGCGCAAAAAGCAGCATAAACAACAGAACATGAGGATTCACGCGGTCACATCACGCACCTGCAGCGCTCCTGCAAACAGAGAAAAACATAATATTAAAGAAATAAAAAGGGTCTATAAACACACTGCTCAGTTTGAATAGCCTGTAGCATAATCTGTGCTGTCCAGTGTGATAATTATGGCAAGCCCATTTTGTTTTAGCCTATGTGGATACTGGAACACAAGAGAAGTACAAATATTTGCGTTAGAATAACTTTCCCGGATTTAACTTGAGGGCTATTCAAGCTGTCACTTACTTCACATTTTAAGTTGACAAAACATAACATAACATTACAGAATGCAATTGGACCTTTTCATCTTCAGAACAAAATGAATCAATTTGAACATCTACCCCACAACCCTAAACCTACCCATCGCGTGTAGCATATGCACGCCAAAGTCAATTTTTGCGTATCTACCACGAGTTTTCGGTTTTATTTGGCGTACTATTTATACGCACTTTCATGAGATCGGGTTGTTATTAGCATGCCTGTTATTTACGTGCGTTATAAGTATTAATAACCAGCCAATTCTGCATGACCATATTCTACATCCCAAATCCTACCCAATACCTAACCTTAACAACTACCGTACGAAGCAGTCATTAGGAGTTTATGGAGGCAAAAGTCTCGTAGTTAATAGTATGTTAATAGCTAGAATTGGACTTTAAAATAAAGTGTGACCAAACTTTGTTTGGATAATCAAACTTTGTGAGATAGCAGCTTTGTTTACAATAAACATCAAAGCAAGTGAAATATGGGTTCTTGTATGATTTCACTGAAGAACATCTGGAGAGCCGTTTCTATCCAAACTGCTGTGGCATGCAGTATTTTAATCACGTAGGTCGTCCTATTAACCTGCTTCGAGTTTAGCCTATTTTTGCAAAACAGACGGTCGTACAAGGCACCGTGTATTTACGGTCACGAATAAAATCAACCAGATATCTAACATTGAGCCTTTTTTCCACAGTGCAGCAAAAATGAAGAGTGATAATTATTATATAAATAAGAGAAAGAAAAGAGAAGACAGAAAAAGTAAACATTCAGATTCTTGATACAGATATGTAAAATATTTCTGAGCGGCATAAGCAGATCTGTTAAAAAATATATTAGGCATGTGAGATGGCTGTGTGTCACCACTGCCGAAACAACTCAAAATAGTAAGCCACGAAGTTAACAAAACATTGTACTCCATTGTGCTGAGCAAGAGTGCTTTTCTTCCCTGCCTCATGGGAGTCTTTGTCTCTGAATTAAAAGAGACCAGAACATGCCTTGTGTTGCAGAGCGTCACTATTGCTTGCCAAACAGAACCTGCAGAACTTTTCACCAGAGAAGCTCTCCAGTCCCCTGCTCTTCAAACGCTCTGCATCTCTCTCTCCCTCATTCAGCTCAGCTCCGACAATGAACTGTTCCAATTATACACTTATTTTTTTACAATACAACCGGAGCACAAGCCGCTGAGGTGAGGGGCGGGACGATTAGACGCGCACTAGAGGCGGTTTAGCCAATCACAACACACTGGGCTAGCTAACCAATCAGAGCCCATCGCCTATTTCTGAGGGCGGGGCTTCAAAAAAACAGGAAAAGATCAGCCCGTTTCTCAGAGAAGGGACAGAGCGGTGTGGAATAAAGGTAAATTATGTGACAAATAATGCGTTTTTTTTTTTTTAAACGAAGCATTAACACATGTTAGACTGCACCCCATAAACACAATCAAGCCTAGAAAAAACCCAGTGAACCACCCCTTTAAGAACCGTCAGTGCACGTTTCTTTCAGTTGAAACAGTTCAGACTTACATTTTAGTCTGGGACTATGCATAAGCTTCGTCTGTGAAACCGGGGGTATATGACTTAAATCGAGAACATAACTTGAACATAACATAAATTTACAGATGCGGGAGGGTTCAAAGGCTTCGAGAGGGAGCTCAGGCCAAAACAACAAACATAAACATAACATCTACCTAAATAAAAGGGGAAACTAAGTAAAAATACATAAAAATACACTACCTCCTTTACTAACATAAACAGGAGGAAAGAGGTCCAGAAAGAACAACAATGCAAACTTCTTATATAAAGGACCCGTAAGAAAAGAATATACAAATAATAACTTACAAACAAATAACAGATTTCCTTGTTGTAGAGATACAATAGCAACAACAAAAGGATTAACACAATATCACTAAGAGAAACCAATAAACAAAGTATAATTCATAAACAACAACAGAACCCTTCAAGGGGAACCTCACAGAAACACAAACACACTGGCTGCGTCAGAAACCGCATACTCAGTGAGTAGGTACTTAATATCAATAAGTACTTACTTAACGAGATTTGGCTGTAGAGTACCTACTCTTTTAGCGCTCGTTAAGTATGAATGAGATCCGGACTTCATCCTTACTACTTAAAAATTCAGATTAACCCAGAATGCATTGCTAGCCCACCCCAACACGTATGAACAATAATAACGATAAATGCTGACCAATAATTATATATATATAGTAAAACAAGCAAAATGTAATTTTTTTTATCATATGCCAGAGCTATGCATGAATACACACTAGACAAACACAGCCAAGGTGAATACATCTCAATTTTCAGTCAAGTAATGAATGCACAAGTTAATGAAACAATTATATTTTATTTACTGACAACAGGAAACATGAATAAATGAGTAAAAGAATAAATAAAAGTAACCATGACAATAAATAAATATCATCGTCACATGAAGTCATCGACACATGAAACAAAGCTTTATTCAAACATATTGTTCTAACAATCATGTATTCACAGACGGTGTGCACAGTACACAGCCCATCATTGATCACAGGTTACCTCCTACTTGCAAGAGAGAACAAGGAAAAAAACAAACACGTCCTGGGACGTAACATACATATTTTATGATTCGGCTTTGATGTTCCTAGAGTATTGGCGATTTCACAGTTGTCAATGTAAAGGCCAAGAGCAATTGTGAACTTGTCCCTTGCAAGAAGAGAGTTTTCACTGAAGTACTGCCCATTTACATACAATCTGTATTCCTGAAGCACATGGGTCTGCTCTGACACAGCTCTGTTTAACACAACAGTTTAATGAAGCAACATCTGGAGCATGGGAAGAATGGGGACATATGCAAATGGTTTTTGGCGTTTTTCCACAACATACTCAGTGGGGTTTACTAATGGAAACCCTCTGCGTACATAGGCTGCTCTCCTTTTAGCAGTTCCTAATCGTCCATCTTTGGCACAAAAAGACATCATGTTACTTTCTAACCGCTCTTACAACTCTTTCATCCATGTCAGAGTGTTTATTTAGCACAAGCCTGACTCTGTTCTATAACTTCTTGCGCAGAACTCTCTGGTATGTGCAGAACACTTTGTATCTTTAACAGAAGAGATGCCAAGTTGTGCTCAAGCTGTTTTTTTTTTATATATAATTCTCACTGGCTTCTTTACTCAGCTCTTCTTACTCCCCCATATCATTAGAATGTGATATTTGCTCTTGTGCAGTATCACTGTGATGGTTTACATAATTATGACCAATGAACTGAACCTCTTTGAGCTTACTCTTGTGTGCTTTGAAAGCAGCGTCTACTCTACTTTCAAAGTTTCAGTCTTTATAAGGGCACATGACTGTATGGTTCACTTTTAAATGTGCCGTATGGATGTTTCGGTGTAAAAGTGGAATAAGTGCACTTTTAATGCCCTGAATGATTTAAATGTACATAGACATTCAAGCTGATCGATTCATGTGTTGTTATTTTTTTAGTAAATAGAAACAAATAAAATGAGTGTTTTAATATAGAACAGATTAAACATATTGCAAATCTATACAATTACATTAACCCTCATGTGGTGCTCGGGTCATTTTTGTCCGGAGAAGATTTTCTTTTTCCCGAAAATACTAGTTAATCTTATCGCATTGGTCTGAAATTTAGTGACTTTGGTCACAAAGGGTATAACTACTTCTCAAATTTTTTTTGATCATTTTCATGCTTTTTTTGGAGGAGATTTTCCACCTTGTTACACTTGTGGTGTTCCTGGGCAAAAACGACCCGGCCTAAAATATTGCTTATAAACCACTCATTATGCTATATTATCACCAAAGATTGGATTCAATCTTTTTGTCAACTTCTTTTTTTTCATTTAGGACTGGTTTTGTATTTATATTTGCATCTGATTAATCGTAGGCCTCATTTATCTGAGAGTAGGCACCTCATTTTTTTAGTGAAAAAAGCATTATTTATTAATAATTTTCACAATATTAAATAAAAACTGATGAAAATTTGCACTGTTTATCACACTAGTGTACTTTAATGTTTAATCAGGGAGTTTGCTTTGTGCCATTTTGTACAAAATAAAATCATTTTAAAGTCACACTTGTGGTGTTCCCGGTCAAAAATGTCCAGTGAATGGGAAAGAATGAAAGTAATAGAAACGTATAGTGTTCAGGAGCATGTTGATCATGTTCACGTTCACATATGTACGTGTGCTTGCAAACATAAAGGCCTTGGACCTGTTCATGTGTGGATGCATGCATACTCACGCTAACACACACACACACACACACACACACAGGCACCTTATTTTTTGAGTGAAAAAAGCATTATTTATGAATAATTTTCACAATATTAAATAAAAACTGATGAAAATGTACACTGTTTATCACACTAGTGTACTTTAATGTTTAATCAGGGAGTTTGTTTTGAAAGGCTTTTATTTTGTACAAAATGGCACAAAGTCACACTTGTGGTGTTCCCGGTCAAAAATGTCCAGCCATTCAAAGTGAATGGGAAAGAATGAAAGTAATAGAAACGTATAGTGTTCAGGAGCATGTTGATCATGTTCACGTTCACATATGTACGTGTGCTTGCAAACATAAAGGCCTTGGACCTGTTCATGTTTGGATGCATGCATACTCACGCTAACACACACACACACACTTATACAAACTATTGGGAGTATTACAAGCTTTCTATTTCATCCTACCCTGAACTGCATCTGATATAATTTCATCAATCTGATAGTATAACTCTCTCTTTCTCTCTCTCTCACTCACCCACACACACACACACGAACTGGCTTCACCCTGCTTCAAAAGAATCTTTCTTTCATCACACCTTTCATGTTCTCACAAAGCAGACATAAGTTTACTAATACATGCTTTAGCACAAAGACAGAGCGTATAAATCCCTCACAGCACCTTGCTTGTCATTCAGTCTGTGTCAGCACAATGGCGAAGAAGCTGTCTTTACAAGAGGTTCTTGATCATATTACTGATCAAGAAAATAGCAAAGGAAGAGACAACTGAAGATGAATCTTACAGTGAAGGCGTGTTGCAAGATACGGATCCAGTCTGTATCCAGATCAGATGGTGGATCAGCACCTAGAGACGACCTCTACAGCCCTGAATGTCAGCGGAGACCACGTCAACTAACAAAGAGCTGGTTGAAGAGCTGGGGTTAGAGTGGTCTCTGCCAGAGGAGCC
>NW_015647541.1:37251-37762 GCF_001515625.1 Sinocyclocheilus rhinocerous
GGATAAATGGTTCCTGCCGGGGCGCCGCCAGGCCCCTCGTCAGCGTGCTTCTCCGTTTTTCCCAGAGGTCCATGACGAGCTCACCAAATCGTGGCACGCTCCCTACTCCGCCCGCCTCCGTACTGCTTCTTCATCCGCCTTCACTTCCATCAACGGCGCTGAAGAAAAAGGGTACGATAAGACACCTCCCCTAGATGAGTCAGTGGCCGCGCATCTCTGCCCGCCCACGGCCATTGGCTGGAGAGCGAAGGCTGCTCACCCGTCTAAGCCGTGTAGGACCACTTCAGCTCTCGCTGGACAGATTAAGGACGAGGATAAGATCCACTTCCTCGATGCTCCAGTCTCTCCCAAAGGTTTTTTCGGCCCGGCGGTCGAAGGATTCGCTGAACGTTTCACGGAGGCACAGAAATCGTCCCAGGCCATGCGACATTTCCTGCCTAAGCGCTCCAGCTCCGCTGCTGCCCCAGCTCGCCCTAACTCTGCGCCGACTCAGCAGCCTGCGAAACCAGCA